>NW_027251810.1:670000-680000 GCF_044704955.1 Pristiophorus japonicus | reverse complement strand
GCAGGAGTAGGCCATATGGCCCCTCGAGCCTGCTCCACCATTTAATATGATCATGTCTGATCCGATCATGGACTCAGCTCCACTTCCCTGCCCGTTCCCTATAAACCCTTATCCCTTATCGGTTAAGGGACTGTCTATCTCTGTCTTAAATATATTCAATGTCCCGGCTTCCACAGCTCTCTGAGGCAGCGAGTTCCACAGATTTACAACCCTCTGAGAGAAGAAATTCCTCCTCATCTCAGTTTTAAATGGGCGGCCCCTTATTCTAAGACCATGCCCCCTAGTTCTAGTCTCCCCCATCAGTGGGAACATCCTCTCTGTATCCACCTTGTCGACCCCCTCATTATCTTATCCGTTTCATTAGTTAGTTACCTGCGGTCTTATAGTTAATTACATTTGGAGAGAGCACCTCTCTGTTTGTCTCTCTGTCTCACTCCCTCTATCTCCCTCTCCCACTCTCCCTCGCTCTCTCTCTATCTCTCCCATTCTGTCTCGCTACCTCTCTCTCCCTCTGTCTCTGTCTCTCTCCCTCTCTCCCACTCTGTATCGCTTCATCGCTCTCTCTCTCGCTTTCTCTCTCTCTCTGTTTCTCTCCCTCTCTCTCTACCTCTCTCTCTCCCGCTCTCTCTCTATTGTTCTCTCCGTCTCTCTATCTCTCTCCGTCTCTCTCTGTCTCGCTCTCTCTCTCACACTATATCCCTCCCTCTTTCTCCCTCCCTCTCTCTCTCTCTGTTCCTCCCTCTCTCTCTCAATCTCTGTCTCGCTTTCGCACTCTCTCACACTATCTCTCTCTCTCGCTCTCTCTCTGTCTCTCTATCTCTCTGCCTCTCAATCCCTGTCTCTCTCTCTCGCGCTCTCACGTTCTGTCTCTCTCTCTGTCTCTCTCTGTCTCTTTCTCTCTCTGTCTTTCTCTCTCTCTGTTTCTCACTTTCTCTCTTATCTGTCTTTCTCTCTCTCTCTCTCGGTCTCATGACCTGTCTCTCTCTCTCTCTCTCGCTCTGTCTCTGTCTCTCTCTCCCTCTCTCTCTCCTCTCTCTCTCTCTCTCTCTCCCTCTCTATCTCCGTCTCTCTCTCTCTGTCTCTCTCTCTCTGTCTCTCCCTGTCTCCCTCAGTCTCTCGGACTCTGTAACAAGAGACTTGGTATAAAATGGTCACCACGCATCTCGTAAAATGTCTGCTCAATCTCACACAAACTAATCCCACTGTCCCGCTCTCTCCCCATAGTCCTGTATCAATCCCCAAACTAATCCCACTGCCCCGCTCTCTCCCCATAGTCCTGTATCAATCCCCAAACTAATCCCACTGCCCCACTCTCTCCCCATAGTCCTGCATCAATCCCCAAACTAATCTCACTGCCCCGCTCTCTCCCCATAGTCCTGTATCAATCCCTAAACTAATCCCACTGCCCCGCTCTCTCCCCACAGCCCTGTATCAATCCCCAAACTAATCCCACTGCCCCACTCTCTCCCCATAGTCCTGCATCAATCCCCAAACTAATCCCACTGCCCCGCTCTCTCCCCATAGTCCTGTATCAATCCCTAAACTAATCCCACTGCCCCGCTCTCTCCCCATAGTCCTGTATCAATCCCCAAACTAATCCCACTGCCCCGCTCTCTCCCCATAGTCCTGTATCAATCCCCAAACTAAACCCACTGCCCCACTCTCTCTCCATAGTCCTGTATCAATCCCCAAACTAAACCCACTGCCCCACTCTCTCCCCATAGTCCTGTATCAATCCCCAAACTAATCCCACTGCCCCACTCTCTCCCCATAGTCCTGTATCAATCCCCAAACTAATCCCACTGCCCCACTCTCTCCCCATAGCACTGTACAAATCCCCAAACTAATCCCACTGCCCCGCTCTCTCCCCATAGTCCTGTATCAATCCCCAAACTAATCCCACTGCCCCGCTCTCTCCCCATAGTCCTGTATCAATCCCCAAACTAATCCCACTGCCCCGCTCTCTCCCCATAGTCCTGTATCAATCCCCAAACTAATCCCACTGCCCCGCTCTCTCCCCATAGTCCTGTATCAATACCCAAACTAATCCCACTGCCCCGCTCTCTCCCCATAGTCCTGTATCAATCTCCAAACTAATCCCACTGCCCCGCTCTCTCCCCATAGTCCTGTATCAATCCCCAAACTAATCCCACTGCCCCGCTCTCTCCCCATAGTCCTGTATCAATCCCCAAACTAATCCCACTGCCCCGCTCTCTCCCCATAGTCCTGTATCAATCTCCAAACTAATCCCACTGCCCCGCTCTCTCCCCATAGTCCTGTATCAATCCCCAAACTAATCCCACTGCCCCGCTCTCTCCCCATAGTCCTGTATCAATCTCCAAACTAATCCCACTGCCCCGTTCTCTCCCCATAGCACTGTGTCAATCCCCAAACTAATCCCACTGCCCCGTTCTCTCCCCATAGCACTGTATCAATCCCCAAACTAATCCCACTGCCCCGCTCTCTCCCCATAGTCCTGTATCAATCCACAAACTAATCCCACTGCCCCGCTCTCTCCCCATAGTCCTGTATCAATCCCCAAACTAATCCCACTGCCCCGCTCTCTCCCCATAGTCCTGTATCAATCCCCAAACTAATCCCACTGCCCCGCTCTCTCCCCATAGTCCTGTATCAATCCCCAAACTAATCCCACTGCCCCGCTCTCTCCCCATAGTCCTGTATCAATCCCCAAACTAATCCCACTGCCCCGCTCTCTCCCCATAGCCCTGTATCAATCCCCAAACTAATCCCACTGCCCCGCTCTCTCCCCATAGTCCTGTATCAATCCCCAAACTAATCCCACTGCCCCGCTCTCTCCCCATAGTCCTGTATCAATACCCAAACTAGTCCCATTGCCCCGCTCTCTCCCCATAGTCCTGTATCAATCTCCAAACTAATCCCACTGCCCCGCTCTCTCCCCATAGTCCTGTATCAATCCCCAAACTAATCCCACTGCCCCGCTCTCTCCCCATAGTCCTGTATCAATCTCCAAACTAATCCCACTGCCCCGCTCTCTCCCCATAGTCCTGTATCAATCCCCAAACTAATCCCACTGCCCCTCTCTCCCCATAGTCCTGTATCAATCCCCAAACTAATCCCACTGCTCCGCTCTCTCCCCATAGTCCTGTATCAATCTCCAAACTAATCCCACTGCCCCGCTCTCTCCCCATAGCCCTGTATCAATCCCCAAACTAATCCCACTGCCCCGCTCTCTCCCCATAGTCCTGTATCAATCCCCAAACTAATCCCACTGCCCTGCTCTCTCCCCATAGCCCTGTATCAATCCCCAAACTAATCCCACTGCCCCGCTCTCTTCCCATAGTCCTGTATCAATCCACAAACTAATCCCACTGCCCCGCTCTCTCCCCATAGTCCTGTATCAATCCACAAACTAATCCCACTGCCCCGCCCTCTACCCATAGCCCTGTATCAATCCCCAAACTAATCCCACTGCCCCGCTCTCTCCCCATAGTCCTGTATCAATCCCCAAACTAATCCCACTGCCCCGCTCTCTCCCCATAGTCCTGTATCAATCCCCAAACTAATCCCACTGCCACGCTCTCTCCCCATAGTCCTGTAACAATCCCCAAACTAATCCCACTGCCCCGCTCTCTCCCCATAGTCCTGTATCAATCCCCAAACTAATCCCACTGCCCCGCTCTCTCCCCATAGTCCTGTATCAATCCCCAAACTAATCCCACTGCCCCGTTCTCTCTCCATAGTCCTGTATCAATCTCTAAACTAATCCCACTGCCCCGATCTCTCCCCATAGTCCTGTATCAATCTCCAAACTAATCCCACTGTCCCACTCTCTCCCCATAGTCCTGTATCAATCCCCAAACTAATCCCACTGCCCCGCTCTCTCCCCATAGTCCTGTATCAATCCCCAAACTAATCCCACTGCCCCGCTCTCTCCCCATAGTCCTGTATCAATCCCCAAACTAATCCCACTGCCCCGCTCTCTCCCCATAGTCCTGTATCAATCCCAGAATCTATACAGAAAGAGAGACAGAGAGAGAGAGAGAGACACACACATACACAGTCTCTATCTCTCTCCCTCTCGCTCTCTCTCACTGTCTCTCTCTCTGTGTCTCTCTCACTCTCTCTCTCTCTGTTCCTCTCTTTCACTCTGTCCCTCTCTCTGTCTCGCCCTCTTTCTGTCGCTCTCTCTCTCTCTCACTGTCTCTCTCTCACTCTGTATCTCTCTCTCTCTCTTTTTCTCTCTCTCTTTCCCTCTCTCTGTCCATCTCCCTATCTCCCTCTCTCTCTCTTGCTCTCTCTGTCTGTGCCTCTCTCTCTCTCTGTCCTACTCTCTCTATCTCTCTCTCTCTCTCTCTCTTTCCCTGTGTTTCTCTCTCTTTGTCTGTCTCTCTCCCTCTTTTTCCCTATCCCTCTCTCTCCATCCCCCTCTCTCTCTATCCCTCTCTGTCTCTTTCTGCCTCTCTCGTCTGCATTTTTCCATCTCTCTCTGTTCCTCTCTCTGTCTCCCTCTCTCTCTTTAGATATATAACTCTCTCTCTCTGTCTATCTCACTCTCTCATTTTCTCTCTCTCTGTCTGTCTCTCTCTGTCTCTCTCTCTAGGTCTCTCTCACTCTCTCTCTCACTGTCTCTCTCTCTCTCTCTCGCTCTGTCTCTCTCTCTCTCTCTCTCTCTCTCTCTCTGTCTCTCTCTCCCTATCTCTCTCTATCCCTCTCTCCCACACTCCTGTCCCTTTCCATCTCTCTCTTTCTCTCTGTCACTCTGTCTGTCTCTCTCTCTCTCTCTTTCTCTGCCACTCTCTCTCTCTCTCTCTCTCTCTGTCCCTCTCTCTGTGTTTCTCTCTCTGTCTCTCTCTGTCTCTCTCCCACTCTCTCTCCTGTTTCTTTCCATCTCTCTCTCGCTCTATCTCCTCTCTTTCTCTCTCTCTGTCTCTCTCTATCTGATTGCCTTGCTTTGTCTCTCTCTCTCTCTATCTGTTTCTATCTCTCTCTCTCTATCTGTCTCTCTATCTGTCTCTCTCTCTCTCTGTGTTTCTCCCTCTCTCTCTCTCTGTCTCTCTCCCTCTGTGTTTCTCCCTCTCTTTCTCTGACTCTCCCCCTCTCTCTCCATCCGTCTCTCTTCCTATCCCACTCTCTCTCTATCACTCTCCCTCTCTGTCTCTCCCTCTCTCTTTCTGTGTCTCTGAGTGTCTGTCTCTCCCTCTCCTGTTTCTTTTCATCTCTTGCTATCTCTCTCTTTCTCTCTGTCCCCTCCACTGTCTCTCTGTGTCTCTCTCTCTCTCTGTCTCTCTCTCTCTGTCTGTCTCTCTCTCTCCATCACTCTCTCTTATCCCTCTCTCTCTCTCCCTCCCTCTCTCTCTCTCTCTCTCTGTGTCTCATTCACCCTCTATCTCTCTCGCTGTATCTCTCCCTCAGTCTCTCTCTCTCTGTCTTTCTCTCAGTCTCCCTCTCTATCCCTCTCTCTATCCCTCTCTCTCACTCCCTCCCGCTCTCTCTCTGTCTCTCTCTCTCTCTTTTTGTGTCTCTGAGTTTCTCTCTGTCTCTCTGTGTCTCTCTCCTGTCTCTTTTCATCTCTTTCTCTCTCTCTGTCTCTCTTTCTCTCTCTCTGTCTCTCTCTCTCTCTCTGTCTCTCTCTCTCTCTGTCCCTTCCTCTGTTCTCCTCTCTCTCTCTCTCTGTCTCTCTCTCACTATTTCTGTCTCTCTCTCTCTCTCTCTCTCCCTATCTCTCTCTATCCCTCTCTCTCTCTGTCTGTCTCTCTCTCCCTCTCTCTGACACTCTCTGCCTCTCTCTCTCTGTCTGTCACACTCACTCTCTCTGTCTCTCTCTCTCTCTCTCTCTCTCTCATTCACTCACTCTGTCTTCCTCTGTCTGTCTCTCTCTGTCTCTCTCTCTCTCTCTCTGTCTCACTCTCTCTCTCTGACTCTCTCTGTCTCTGTCTCTCTCTCTCTGACTCTCTCTATCTCTCTCTCTCGCTCCCTGTCTGTCTCTCACTCTCTGCCTGTGTGTTTCTCTCTCTGACCATCTCTGTCTCTCTCTCTCTCTCTTCCTCTCTGTCTCTCTCTATCTGTCTCTCTCTCCCTGTCTCGGTGCCTCTCCCTCTCTGTCTCTCTCTCTCTGTATGTCTGTCACTTTATCTGTTTTTTTCTCCTTCCCTCTCTCTCTCTGAAGCTCTCCCAGAACCACAGTGACAATGCACACACCGATCTTCAGTCATCCATTTTACATTTGTTAATGGTCACCATTTGATGTTAACACTGGGAGATTGATGACAGAGACCGACTACTCTCTAATTTAACGTGAGCTGCTTAAAAGAGTATCTGCCCTGGGAGTGTTTGATGGGACAGTGTAGAGGGAGCTTTACTCTGTATCTAACCTCCTGTACCTGCCCTGGGAGTGTTTGATGGGAGGATATCTTCGCAGGGCAGGAAATGGAGAAGCAAGTTTTGTTGGTTTGAATAAGGTGTAAATACGATTGTGTCGCCCCCTCACAGATACACAGGATTGAAGCTGTTTACCATCAATGCCCTGAAAGAATAAAATGATGTGACCAACTTCAAACTCTTCAAACACATGAAGGACCCAGAGACTGGGACCACTACACAAAGCCCCGAGCCCAGGCAGGCAAACCAGGTTTGTTCACAGATCACCCAGACACGTGTCCTGGTGTAAAATGGTCACCACGCATCTCATGTAAAATGGGTGCTCAATTTCACCCAAACTAATCCCACTGTCCCGCTCTCTCCCCATAGTCCTGTATCAATCCTCAAACTAATCCCACTGTCCCGCTCTCTCCCCATAGTCCTGTATCAATCTCCAAACTAATCCCACTGCCCCGCTCTCTCCCCATAGTCCTGTATCAATCCCCAAACTAATCCCACTGCCCCGCTCTCTCCCCATAGTCCTGTATCAATCCCCAAACTAATCCCACTGCCCCGCTCTCTCCCCATAGTCCTCTATCAATCTCCAAACTAATCCCACTGCCCCGCTCTCTCCCCATAGTCCTGTATCAATCCCCAAACTCTCTTTGACTCTCTCTGTATCACTCTCTCTCTCCCTATCTCTCTCTATCCCCCTAAATCTCTCTCTCTGACTCTCTCTGTCTCTCTCTCTCTCTCTGTCTCTCTCTTTCTCTGGCTCTCTCTGTCTGTCTCTCCCTCTCTCTTTTTAACTCTCTCTGTATCACTCTCTCTCTCCCTATCTCTCTCTCTCACTCTCTGTGTCTCTCTCTGTCTCTCTCTCTCTCTCCCTCTCTCTCTCTCTCTCTCTGACTCTCTCTGTCTCTCTCTCTCTGACTCTTTCCGTCTCTCTCTCTCTGACTCTCTCTGTCTCTCTCTCTCTCTCCCTCTGTCTCTCTCTCACTCTCTGTGTCTCTCTCTGTCTGTCTCTCTCTCTCCCTCTCTCTCTCTCTCTCTGACTCTCTCTGTCTCTCTCTCTCTAACCCCCTGACCCTGCCTTGGGAGTGTTTGATGGGACAGTGTAGAGGGAGCTTTACTCTGTATCTAACCCCCTGTACCTGCCCTGGGAGTGTTTGATGGGACAGTGTAGAGGGAGCTTTACTCTGTATCTAACCCCGTGCTGTACCTGCCCTGGGAGTGTTTGATGGGACAGTGGAGAGGGAGCTTTACTCTGTATCTAACCCCCTGTACCTGCCCTGGGAGTGTTTGATGGGACAGTGTAGAGGGAGCTTTACTCTGTATCTAACCCCCTATACCTGCCCTGGGAGTGTTTGATGGGACAGTGTAGAGGGAGCTTTACTCTGTATCTAACCCCCTGTACCTGCCCTGGGAGTGTTTGATGGGACAGTGTAGAGGGAGCTTTACTCTGTATCTAACCCCCTGTACCTGCCCTGGGAGTGTTTGAAGGGACAGTGTGGAGGGAGATTAAATGCCCAATTCTCTCTGTCCCTCTCGCTTTCTCTCTGTCAGTCTCTCTCTCTGTCTGTTCCTCTCTCTCTCTCTCGCTCTCTGTTTCCGGGTCCCTGTCTCTCTCCCTCTCTGTATCTCTGTTCCTCTCTCTCTCGCTCTTTCAGTCTCCCTGTCTCTCTCCCTCTCTGTATCTCTGTTCCTCTCTCTCTCGCTCTCTCTTTCAGTCTCCCTGTCTCTCTCCCTCTCTGTATCTCTGTTCCTCTCTCTCTCTCGCTCTCTTTCAGTCTCTCTGTCTCCCTCTCTCCGTCTTGCTCCCTCACTCTCTCCCTCGCTCCCAATTTCTATCCATCTATCTCTCTTTCACTTTTTCCTCTGTCTGTGCTGCTGTCCATTTCCGATCTCTCTCTTTCTTTCCCTTTTCTGTAACACGCTCTCTCTATCCCAAATTCTCTCACTGCTTCTCCCTGTCCACCTCTCTTTTTCTCTCTCCCTGTCTCTCATTCCCATTCTGATGTTTCCTAGATTGAAAAGTACCCTGACATATTGCAGCCTGACTGTTTAAACCCACAGCAAGAAATCACATTTCTGGGGCATTTTTGATTTGCTAACCATCCAATTGTGTCTTGGAATGTGTGGGTTAAATCTCGTTTCTCCATCTGAAAACTGTGAGTGTTTCAGATTGAGCAGTATATGGGATCAAAGGCTGATTCAGACAATGCTGCTTTGTGGAACGGTGTGATATCTTCACAGGGCAGGACATGGAGAAGTTTTGTTGGTTTGAATAAGGTGTAAATACGATTGTGTCGCCCCCTCACAGACACACAGGATTGAAGCTGTTTACCATCAATGCCCTGAAAGAATGAAATGGTTCAACAAGGTGTGACTGACTTCAAACTCTTCAAACACATGAAGGACCCGGAGAGTGGGACCAATACACAAAGCCCCGAGCCCAGGCAGGCAAACCAGGTTTGTTCACAGATCACCCAGACACGTGTCCTGGTGTAAAATGGTCACCACGCATCTCATGTAAAATGGGTGCACAATTTCACCCAAACTAATCCCACTGTCCCGCTCTCTCCCCATAGTCCTGTATCAATCCCCAAACTAATCCCACTGCCCCGCTCTCTCCCCATAGTCCTGTATCAATCCCCAAACTAATCCCACTGCCCCGCTCTCTCCCCATAGTCCTGTATCAATCTCCAAACTAATCCCACTGCCCCGCTCTCTCCCCATAGTCCTGTATCTATCCCCAAACTAATCCCACTGCCCCGCTCTCTCCCCATAGTCCTGTATCAATCCCCAAACTAATCCCACTGCCCCGCTCTCTCCCCATAGTCCTGTATCAATCCCCAAACTAATCCCACTGCCCCGCTCTCTCCCCATAGTCCTGTATCAATCCCCAAACTAATCCCACTGCCCCGCTCTCTCCCTTTCGTCCTGTATCAATCCCCAAACTAATCCCACTGCCCCGCTATCTCCCCATAGTCCTGTATCAATCCCCAAACTAATCCCACTGCCCCGCTCTCTCCCCATAGTCCTGTATCAATCCCCAAACTAATCCCACTGCCCCGCTCTCTCCCCATAGTCCTGTATCAATCCCCAAACTAATCCCACTGCCCCGCTCTCTCCCTTTCGTCCTGTATCAATCCCCAAACTAATCCCACTGCCCCGCTCTCTCCCCATAGTCCTGTATCAATCCCCAAACTAATCTAACTGCCCCGCTCTCTCCTCATAGTCCTGTATCAATCCCCAAACTAATCCCACTGACCCGCTCTCTCCCCATAGTCCTGTATCAATCCCCAAACTAATCCCACTGCCCCGCTCTCTCCCCATAGTCCTGTATCAATCCCCAAACTAATCCCACTGACCCGCTCTCTCCCCATAGTCCTGTATCAATCCCCAAACTAATCCCACTGCCCCGCTCTCTCCCCATAGTCCTGTATCAATCCCCAAACTAATCCCACTGACCCGCTCTCTCCCCATAGCCCTGTATCAATCCCAAACTAATCCCACTGCCCCGCTCTCTCCCCATAGTCCTGTATCAATCTCCAAACTAATCCCACTACCCTGCTCTCTCCCCATAGTCCTGTATCAATCCCCAAACTAATCCCACTGCCCCGCTCTCTCCCCATAGTCCTGTATCAATCCCCAAACT
>NW_027251810.1:652500-667500 GCF_044704955.1 Pristiophorus japonicus | reverse complement strand
TGTCTCTCTCTCTGACTTGTTCTCTCTGTCTCTCTCTCGCTCTGTCTTTCTCCTTCTCTCTCTGTCTCTCTCTCTCGCTCTGTCTCTCTCCTTCTCTCTCTCTCTGTCTCATTCCCTCTCTGTCTCTCTCTTCCTATCTCTCTCTATCCCTCTCTCCCACTCTCCTGTCTCTTTCCATCTCTCTCTGTCTCTCTATCTGTCTGTCTCTCTCTCTTTCTTTGTCTCTGTCACTCTATCTCTCTCCCTCTCTCTGTCCCTCTCTCTGTGTTTCTCTCTCTGTCTCTCTCCCTCTCTCTCACCTGTCTCTTTCCATCTCTCTCTCATTCTATCTCCCTCTCTCTTTCTCTCTCTCTGTCTCTCTCTATCTGACAGCCTCGCTCTGTCTCTCTCTCTCTCTTTCTGTTTCTATCTCTCTGTCTCTCGCTCTCTTTCTCTCCCTCTATCTCTGTCTCTCTCTCTCTGTTTCTCCTTCTCTCTCTCTCTCTGTCTCTCTCCCTCTCTCTGTGTTTCTCCCTCTCTTTCTCTGTCTCTCCCCCTCTCTCAACATCCGTCTCTCTTCCTATCCCTCTCTCTATCACTCTCGCTCTCTGTCTCCCTCTCTCTCTCTCCTGTTTCTTTCCATCTCTTGCTCTCTCTTTCTTTCTCTCTGTCCCCCCCACGGTCTCTCTCTCTCTGTCTCTCTAGTTCTCTCTGTCTTTCTCTCTGTCTGTCTCTCTCTCTCTCTGTCTCATTCACTCCCTATCTCTCTCTCTCTGTCTCTCTGTCTCTCTCTCTCTCTGTCTCTCTCTCTATCCATCTCTCTATCCCTCTCTCTCACTCCCTCTCTATCTCTGTGTCTCTCTCTCTCTGTGTCTCTGAGTTTCTCTCTGTCTCTCTGTATCTCTCTCCTGTCTCTTTCCATCTCTTTCTCTCTCTCGGTCTCTCTTTCTCTCTCACTGTCTCTCTCTCTCTGTCCCTCCCTCTGTTCCCCGCTCTCTCGCTCTGTCTCTCTCACTATTTCTGTCTCTCTCTCTCTCTCTCACTCTCGCTATCTCTCTCTATCCCTCTCTCTCTGTCTGTCTCTCTCCCCCTCTCTCTGACACTCTCTGCCTCTCTCTCTCTCTCTGTCACACTCACTCTCTCTGTCTCTCTCTCTCTCTCTGTCTTTCTTTCTCTCACTGATTCTCTCTGTCTCTCTCTCTCTCTCACCCTTTCTGTCTCTCACTCTCTGTGTGTGTCTCGCTCTCTCTCTCTGACCCTCTCTGTCTCTCTGTCTCACTCTCTCTGACTCTATCTGTCTCTCTCTCTCTCTTCCTCTCTGTCTCTCTCTCAGTCTCTCTCTCCCTGTCTAAGTGTCTCTCCCTCTCGGTCTCTCTCTGTATGTCTATCAATCCCCAAACTAATCCCACTGCCCTGCTCTCTCCCCATAGTCCTGTATCAATCCCCAAACTAATCCCACTGCCCCGCTCTCTCCCCATAGTCCTGTATCAATCCCCAAACTAATCCCACTGCCCCGCTCTCTCCCCATAGTCCTGTATCAATCCCCAAACTAATCCCACTGCCCCGCTCTCTCCCCATAGTCCTGTATCAATCCCAGAATCGATACAGAAAGTGAGACAGACAGAGAGTGAGAGAGAGACACACACACACACACTCTCTCTCTCCCTCTCGCTCTCTCTCACTGTCTCTCTCTCTGTCTCTCTCACTCTCTGTGTTCCTCTCTTTCACTCTGTCCCTCTCTCTCTGTCTCGCCCTATTTGTGACTCTCTCTCTCTCTCTCTGTCTCACTCTCTCACTCTGTATCTCTTTCTCGCTCTTTCTCTCTCTCTGTCACTCTCTCTGTTCCTCTCGCTCTCTCTCTCTCTCTCTCCCTCTCTTTCCCTCTCTCTGTCCTTCTACCTATCTCCCTCTCTCTCTCTGTGCCTCTCTCTCTCTCTGTCCTACAATCTCTATCTCTCTGTCTCTCTCTCTCTCTCTCTCTCTCTCTTTTCCTGTGTTTCTCTCTCTCTTTCTGTCTCTCTCCCTCTTTCTCCCTATCCCTCTCTCTTTCTATCCCCCTCTCTCTCTGTCCCTCTCTTTCTCTCTCTGTCTCTCTCTCCTGCATTTTTCCATCACTCTCTCTCTCTGTCCCTCTCTCTGTCTCCCTCTCTCTCTATATATATATAACTCTCTGTCTCTATCTCTCTCTCTCTATCTCTCTCACTCTCTCATTTTCTCACTCTCTGTCTATCTCTCTCTGTCTCTAACTCTCTGTCTCTCTGTCTCTCTCTCTCTCTTTCTCCGTTTCTTGCTCTCTCTCTCTGTCTCTCTGTCTCTCTCACTCACTCATTTTCTCTCTCTCTGTCTGTCTCTCTCTGTCTCTAACTCTCTGTCTCTCTCTCTCTCTCTCTTTATCTGTTTCTCTCTCTCTCTCTCTCTCTCTGTCTGTCTCTCTCTTTGTGTCTCTGAGTTTCTCTCTCTGTCTCTCTCCTGTCTCTTTCCATCTTTCTCTCTCTCGCTCTGTCTCTCTCTCTATCTCTCTCTCACTGTCTCTCTCACCCTCTCTCTCTATCTATCTGTCTCTCTTTCTGTCGTCTCTCTCTCTCTGTCCCTCTCTCCCTATCTCTCTCTATCCCCCTTTCTCTCTGTCTGTTTCACTCTACCTCTCTCTGACACTCTCTGTCTCTCTTTGTCTCTCAGTCGCACTCACTCTCTCTGTCTCTCTCTCTGCCTCGTTCTCTCGCTCTGTCTCTCTCTCTGACTTGTTCTCTCTGTCTCTCTCTCTCTCTTGCTCTGTCTTTCTCCTTCTCTCTCTGTCTCTCTCTCTCGCTCTGTCTCTCTCCTTCTCTCTCTCTCTGTCTCACTCCCTCTCTGTCTCTCTCTTCCTTTCTCTCTATATCCCTCTCTCCCACTCTCCTGTCTCTTTCCATCTCTCTCTTTCTCTCTGTCTTTCCATCTGTCTGTCTCTCTCTCTTTCTCTGTCTCTGTCACTCTCTCTCTCTCCCTCTCAATGTCCCTTTCTCTGTGTTTCTCTCTCTGTCTCTCTCCCTCTCTCTTTCCTGTCTCTTTCCATCTCTCTCTCATTCTATCTCCCTCTCTCTTTCTCTCTCTCTGTCTCTCTCTCTCTGACAGCCTCGCTCTGTCTCTCTCTCTCTATCTGTCTCTCTCTCTCTGTTTCTCCCTCTCTCTCTCTGTCTCTCTCCCTCTCTCTGTGTTTCTCCCTCTCTTTCTCTGTCTCTCCCCCTCTCTCAACATCCGTCTCTCTTCCTATCCCTCTCTCTCTCTATCACTCTCGCTCTCTGTCTCCCTCTCTCTCTCTCTCCTGTTTCGTTCCATCTCTTGCTCTCTCTTTTTTTCTCTCTGTCCCCCCCACGCTCTCCCTCTCTCTGTCTCTCTCTCTGACACTCTATCTCTCTCTGTCTTTTTCTCCGTCCCTCTCTCTCTCTGTCTCTCCCTCTCTCATTCACTCCCTATCTCTCTCTCTGTCTCTCTCTCTATCCCTCTCTCTCTCTCTGTCTACCACTCTATCCCTCTCTCTCTATCCCTCTCTCTCACTCCCTCTCTCTCTCTGTCTCTCTCTCTCTCTCTGTGTCTCCGAGTTTCTCTCTGTCTCTCTGTATCTCTCTCCTGTCTCTTTCCATCTCTTTCTCTCTCTCGGTCTCTCTTTCTCTCTCACTGTCTCTCTCTCTCTATCCCTCCCTCTGTTCCCCGCTCTCTCTCTCTGACTCTCTCACTATTTCTGTCTCTCTCTCTCTCTCACTCTCCCTATCTCTCTCTATCCCTCTCTCTCTGTCTGTCTGTCTCTCTCCCCCTCTCTCTGACACTCTCTGCCTCTCTCTCTCTCTCTGTCACACTCACTCTCTCTGTGTCTCTCTCTCTCTCTCTCTCCCTCTCTGTCTTTCGTTCTCTCTCTGAATCTCTCTGTCTCTCTCTCTCTCTCTCCCTTTCTGTCTCTCACTCTCTGTGTGTGTCTCGCTCTCTCTCTCTGACCCTCTCTGTCTCTCTGTCTCTCTCTCTCTGACTCTATCTGTCTCTCTCTCTCTCTTCCTCTCTGTCTCTCTCTCAGTCTCTCTCTCCCTGTCTAAGTGTCTCTCCCTCTCTGTCTCTCTCTGTCTGTATGTCTATCAATCCCTAAACTAATCCCACTGCCCTGTCCCATAGCCCTGTATCAATCCCTAAACTAATCCCAATGCCCCGCTCTCTCCCCATAGCCCTGTATCATTCCCCAAAATAATCCCACTGCCCCGCTCTCTCCCCATAGTCGTGTATCAATCCCCAAACTAATCCCACTGCCCCGCTCTCTCCCCATAGTCCTGTATCAATCCCCAAACTAATCCCACTGCCCCGCTCTCTCCCCATAGTCCTGTATCAATCCCCAAACTGATCCCACTGCCCCGCTCTCTCCCCATAGTCCTGTATCAATCCCCAAACTAATCCCACTGCCCCGCTCTCTCCCCATAGTCCTGTATCAATCCCCAAACTATCCCACTGCCCCGCTCTCTCCCCATAGTCCTGTATCGATCCCCAAACTAATCCCACTGCCCCGCTCTCTCCCCATAGTCCTGTATCAATCCCCAAACTAATCCCACTGCCCCGCTCTCTCCCCATAGTCCTGTATCAATCCCCAAACTAATCCCACTGTCCCGCTCTCTCCCCATAGTCCTGTATCAATCCCCAAACTAATCCCACTGCCCCGCTCTCTCCCCATAGTCCTGTATCAATCCCAGAATCAATACAGAAAGTGAGACAGACAGAGAGAGAGAGAGACACACACACACACACTCTCTCTCTCCCTCTCGCTCTCTCTCACTGTCTCTCTCTCTGTCTCTCTCACTCTCCCTCTCTCTGTTCCTCTCTTTCACTCTGTCCCTCTCTCTGTCTCGCCCTATTTCTGTCTCACTCTCTGTCTCTCTCTCTCACTCTGTATCTCTCTTTCTCGCTCTTTCTCTCTCTCTGTCCCTCTCTCTGTTCCTCTCGCACTCTCTCTCTCTCTTTCCCTCTCTCTGTCCTTCTCCCTATCTCCCTCTCTCTCTCTGTGCCTCTCTCTCTCTGTCCTACAATCTCTATCTCTCTGTCTCTCACTCTCTCTCTCTCTCTATCCCCCTCTCTCTATATCCCTCTCTTTCTCTCTCTGTCTCTCTCTCCTGCATTTTTCCATCTCTCTCTCTCTCTGTCCCTCTCTCTGTCTCCCTCTCTATATATATATATAACTCTCTGTCTCTATCGCTCTCTGTCTCTATCTCTCTCACTCTCTCATTTTCTCACTCTCTGTCTATCTCTCTCTGTCTCTAACTCTCTGTCTCTCTGTCTCTCTCTCTCTCTTTCTCCGTTTCTTGCTCTCTCTCTCTGTCTCTCTATCTCTCTCACTCACTCATTTTCTCTCTGTCTGTCTCGCTCTATCTCTCTGTCTCTCTCTCTATCTCTCTCTCTCACTGTCTCTCTCACTCTCTCTCTCTATCTATCTGTCTCTCTTTCTGTCGTCTCTCTCTCTCTGTCCCTCTCTCCCTATCTCTCTCTATCCCCCTTTTTCTCTGTCTGTTTCACTCTACCTCTCTCTGACACTCTCTGTCTCGCTCTGTCTCTCAGTCACACTCACTCTCTCTCTCTGTCTCTCTCTCTCGCTCTGTCTTTCTCCTCTCTCTGTCTCTCTCTCTCGCTCTGTCTCTCTCCTTCTCTCTCTCTCTGTCTCACTCCCTCTCTGTCTCTCTCTATCCCTCTCTCCCACTCTCCTGTCTCTTTCCATCTCTCTCTTTCTCTCTGTCTCTCTATCTGTCTGTCTCTCTCTCTTTCTCTGTCTCTGTCACTCTCTCTCTCTCCCTCTCTCTGTCCCTCTCTCTGTGTTTCTCTCTCTGTCTCTCTCCCTCTCTCTCTCCTGTCTCTTTCCATCTCTCTCTCATTCTATCTCCCTCTCTCTTTCTCTCTCTCTGTCTCTCTCTCTCTGACAGCCTCGCTCTGTCGCTCTCTCTCTCTATCTGTTTCTATCTCTCTGTCTCTCGCTCTCTTTCTCTCTCTCTCTATCTCTGTCTCTCTATCTGTCTCTCTCTCTCTGTTTCTCCCTCTCTCTCTCTGTCTCTCTCCCTCTCTCTTTCACTCTGTCTCTCTCTCTCTGTCTCCCTAGCTCTTTCTCTCCTGTTTCTTTCCATCTCTTGCTCTCTCTTTCTTTCTCTCTGTCCCCCTCACGCTCTCTCTCTTTCTGTCTCTCTATCTCTCTCTGTCTTTCCCTCCGTCCCTCTCTCTCTCTGTCTCTCTCTCTCTCTGTCTCATCCACTCCCTATCTCTCTCTCTCTGTCTCTCTGTCTATCTCTCTCTCTGTCTCTCTCTCTATCCCTCTCTCTCTATCCCTCTCTCTCACTCCCTCTCTCTCTCTCTGTCTCTCTCTCTCTGTGTCTCTGAGTTTCTCTCTGTCTCTCTGTATCTCTCCTGTCTCTTTTCATCTCTTTCTCTCACTCGGTCTCTCTTTCTCTCTCACTGTCTCTCTCTCTCTGTCCCTCCCTCTGTTCCCCGCTCTCTCTCTATCACTATTTCTGTCTCTCTCTCTCTCTCAATCTCCCTATCTCTCTCTATCCCTCTCTGTCTGTCTGTCTGTCTCTCTCCCCCTCTCTCTGACACTCTCTGCCTCTCTCTCTCTCTCTCTGTCACACTCACTCTCTCTGTCTCTCTCTCTCTCCCTCTCTGTCTTTCTTTCTCTCTCTGACTCTCTCTGTCTCTCTCTCTCTCTCTCCCTTTCTGTCTCTCACTCTCTGTGTGTGTCTCGCTCTCTCTCTCTCTGACCCTCTCTGTCACTCTGTCTCTCTCTCTGACTCTATCTGTCTCTCTCTCTCTCTCTTCCTCTCTGTCTCTCTCTCAGTCTCTCTCTCCCTGTCTAAGTGTCTCTCCCTCTCTGTCTCTCTCTGTCTGTATGTCTATCAATCCCTAAACGAATCCCACTGCCCTGCTCTCTCCCCATAGCCCTGTATCAATCCCTAAACTAATCCCACTGCCCCGCTCTCTCCCCATAGTCCTGTATCAATCTCCAAACTAATCCCACTGCCCCGCTCTCTCCCCATAGCCCTGTATCAATCCCCAAACTAATCCCACTGTCCCGCTCTCTCCCCATAGTCCTGTATCAATCGCAAACTAATCCCACTGCCCCGCTCTCTCCCCATAGTCCTGTATCAATCCCCAAACTAATCCCACTGCCCCGCTCTCTCCCCATAGTCCTGTATCAAACCCCAAACTAATCCCACTGCCCCGCTCTCTCCCCATAGTCCTGTATCAATCCCCAAACTAATCCCACTGCCCCACTCTCTCCCCATAGTCCTGTATCAATCCCCAAACTAATCCCACTGCCCCGCTCTCTCCCCATAGTCCTGTATCAATCGCAAACTAATCCCACTGTCCCGCTCTCTCCCCATAGCCCTGTATCAATCCCCAAACTAATCCCACTGCCCCGCTCTCTCCCCATAGTCCTGTATCAATCCCCAAACTAATCCCACTGCCCCGCTCTCTCCCCATAGTCCTGTATCAAACCCCAAACTAATCCCACTGCCCCGCTCTCTCCCCATAGTCCTGTATCAATCCCCAAACTAATCCCACTGCCCCGCTCTCTCCCCATAGTCCTGTATCAATCGCAAACTAATCCCACTGTCCCGCTCTCTCCCCATAGCCCTGTATCAATCCCCAAACTAATCCCACTGTCCCGCTCTCTCCCCATAGCCCTGTATCAATCCCCAAACTAATCCCACTGCTCCGCTCTCTCCCCATAGCCCTGTATCAATCTCCAAACGAGCTCTCTCTCTGTCTCTCTCTGTCTCTCTCTCTCTGTCTCTCTGTCTCACTCTATCGCTCTCTCTGTCTCTCTGTCTCTGTCTCCCTCCCTCTGTCTCTAGCTCTCTGTCTGTCTCTTTCTATCTCACTCTCTCTCTCTGTCTCACTCGTTCTGTCTGTCTCTCTCTCTCTCTCTCTGTACCTGTCTCTCGCTCCCTCTCTCTCTCTCTGTCACTCTCTTGGTCTTTCTGTCTCTCCCTGTCTGTCTCTGTCTTTTCTCCTCTCGCTCTTTCTCTCTGTCTGTGCTTCTCTCTCTCTCTAACAATCTCTGTCTCTCTCTGACTAGCTCCTTCTGTCTCTCTCTCACTGTCTCTGTCTCTCTCTCTCTCTCTCTGTCACCCTCTCTTTCTCTCTCTCTCACTCTCTCTCTCACTGTGTTTCTCTCTCTCTATCTCTATTTCTGTGTTTCTCTCTCTCTATCTCTATTTCTGTCTCTCCAGCTCTCTGTCTTCCTCTCTCTGTCTCTCATTCTCTGTCTCTCTCTCTCTCTCGCTCTCC
This sequence comes from Pristiophorus japonicus, assembly GCF_044704955.1. NCBI lineage: Eukaryota > Metazoa > Chordata > Chondrichthyes > Pristiophoridae > Pristiophorus > Pristiophorus japonicus. Next base: position 659,238 of record NW_027251810.1, on the reverse strand, counting down.
CTCTCTCACTCTATCTCTCCCTGTCTTTAACTCTTTCTATCCCTCACTATCTATCTCTCTCTCTATCAATCTCTCTCTCTCTATCAATCCCTGTTTCTCTGTCATTCTCTCTCTCTCTCTCTCTGTCACCCTCTCTTTCTGTCTCTCTCTCTCTCTCTGTCTCTCGCTATCTCTGTATCTCTCCCTGACTTTATCTCTGTCTTTCCCTCTCTCTCTATCAATCTCTCTCTATCAATCTCTCTCTCTGTCAATATCTCTCTCTCTATCAATCCCTGTCTCTCTCTGACATTTTCTCTCTGTGTCTCTCTCTATCTGTCTCTCTCTTTGTCTCTCTCTATCTGTCTCTCTCTCTCTCTCTCCGTCACCCTCTCTTTCTGTCTCTCTCTCTCTGTTTCTCCCTCTCTCTCTCTATTCCTGTCTCTCTTGCGCTCTCTCTCTGTCGATCCTATCTCTCCTGTCTTTAACTTGTCCTTCACTCTCTCTCTATCAATCTCTCGCTGTGTCTCTGTCTCTCTCTCTCTGTCTCTCTCACTCTGTATCTCTCTCTCTTATGCTGTCTGTCTCTCTCTCTCTGTCTCTCACACTCTGTCTCTCTCTCTCTTGCCTGCTCTCTCTCTCTCTCTCTACACATCTCTTTCTGTCTGCCTATCTCCCTCTCTCTTTCTCTCTCTCTCGCTCTCTGTCTCTCTCGCTCTGTCTCTCTCCATATGTTTCTCTGTCTGTCTGCCTATCTCCCTCTCTCTCTCTGTCTCTCTCTCTCTGTCTGTCTCTCTGTATCTCTCTCTCTCTCTCTGTTTCACTCTCTCTGGTTTTTTCTCCATCTTTTCCTCTCTGTCCCTCTCTCCCTCTCACTCTTTCTCTCTCTCTCTCTCTATATATCTCTCCGTGTCTTTATCGTCATCTTTCCCTCTCTCCTATCAATCTCTCTCTCTGTCTCTGTCTCTCTCTCGCTCTCTCTCTGTCTCTCTATCTGTCTTTCCCTCTCTCTCTCTGTCTTTCTCTGTCTTTCTCTTTGTCTCTCTCTTGGTCTCTCTCTCTCTGTCTCTCTCTCTCTCTGTGTCTCTCTCTCTCTCTCTCTGTCTGTCTGTCTCTCTCTCTCTCTATTTCTGTCTCTCTGTCTCTCTCTCTCATGGTCTCTCTCTCTCTCTGTCTCTCTCTCTCTGTCGCTCTCTCTCTCTGTCTCTCTCTTGGTCTCTCTCTCTCTGTTTCCCTCTCTCTGACTCTCTCTCTCTGTCTCTATCTGTCTTTCCCTCCCTTTCGCTCTCTCTCTCTCTGTCTCTCTCTCCGTCTCTCCCTCTCTCTGTATCTCTCTATAATTCTGTCTCTCTCACTCGCTCTGTCAGTCTGCCTATCTCTGTCTCTCTCTCTGTCTCTCTCTCCGTCTCTCTCTCTGTGGCACTGTTTCACTCTCTCCCTCTCTCTCTTTCTCTCTGTCTCTTTGTCTCTCTCTCTATGTCTCTGTTTCACTCTCTAACTCTCTCTCTCTCTATCTCTCTCTCTGTCTCTCTCTCTCTGTCTCTCTCGCTCTGTGTCTCTGTTTCACTCTCTCCCTGTCTCTCTCTCTCTCTCGCTCTGTCTCTCTCTGTCTCTCTCTCTCGCTCTGTATTTTTCTCTCTATCCCTCTCTCTGTATATTTCTCTGTGTCTCTCTCTGTGTCTCTGTCTCTTTTTCTCTCACTCTGTATCTCTCTCTCTCACGCTGTCTGTCTCTCTCTCTCTCTGTCTCTCACTCTCTGTCTCTCTCTCTCTTGCCCGCTCTCTCTCTCTCACTCTCTGTCTGCCTATCTCCCTCTCTCTTTCTCTTTCTCTCACTCTCTGTCTCTCTCTCTCTCTCTATGTCTCTCTGTCTGTCTGCCTTTCTCCCTCTCTCTTTCTCTCTCTCTCGCTCTCTGTCTCTCTCTCTCTCTCTCGGTCTCTCTCTCTCTCTCTCTCTCTCTGTCTCTCTGTCTCTCTCCATATGTCTCTCTGTCTGTCTGCCTATCTCCCTCTCTCTTTTTTTCTCTCAATCTCTGTCTCTCTCTTGCTCTCTGTCTGTCTCTCTGTCTCTGTCTCTCTCTCTGTTTCACTCTCTCTCTCATTTTCTCTCCATCTTTTCCTCTCTGTCCCTCTCTCCCTCTCGCTCTGAATCTCTCTCTCTCTCTATATTTCTCCGTGTCTTTATCGCCATCTTTCCCTCTCTCTATCTCTCTCTCGGTCTCTCTCTCTCTATCTCTCTCTTGGTCTCTCTCTCTCTGTCTCTCTCTCTGTCTGTCTCTCTCTGTCTCTCTCTGTCTGTCTCTCTCTGTCTCTCTCTGTCTCTCTCTGTCTGTCTCTCTCTGTCTCTCTCTGTCTCCCTCTCTCTGTCTCTCACTCTGTCTTTCCCTCTCTGTCTATCAATTTCTCTGTCTCTCTCTCTCTCTGTCTGTCTCTCTCTCTCTCTCTCTCTCTGTGTTTCCCTCTCTCTGACTCTCTCTCTCTGTCTCTATCTGTCTTTCCCTCCCTCTCGATATCTCTCTCTCTGTCTCTCTCTCTCTGTCTTTCTCTTGATCTTTCCCTCTCTCTCTCTTTCTCTGTCTCTCTCTCTCTCTGTCTCTGTTTCATTCTCTCCATGTCTCTCTCTCTCTCTCACTCTGTCTCTCTCTCTCTCTCGCTCTGTATTTTTCTCTGTCTCACTCCGTATATTTCTCTGTGTCTCTCTCTGTCTCTCTCTGTCTCTTTCTCTATCTGTCTGCCTATCTCTATCTCTCTCTCTGTCTCTCTCAGTCTCTATCTCTATCTGTCTGCCTATCTCTATCTCTCTCTCTGTCACTCTGTCTCTCTGTCTCTTTCTCTCTCACACTGTGTCTCTCCCTTTCCCTCTTGCGCTATCTCTCACTCTGTCTCTGTTTCTCTCTGTCTCTCTCTCTCTCTCTCTCTCTCTCACTCTGTATCTCTCTCTCTCTCACACGCTGTCTGTCTCTCTCTCTGTCTCTATCTCTCTCTGTCTCTGACTCCCTCTCTCAGTCTCTCTCTCTCTGTCTTTCTTTCTCTCTCTCTCTGTCTCTCTCTAACTGTCTCTCTCTCTGTCTCTCTCTCTCTGTCTCTCTCTCTCTCTCTATCTATCTCTGTCTCTCTCTCTCTCTCTCTCTCTCTCACTCTCTCTCTTTCGCTCTCTCTATGTCTCTCTCTATCTGTGCCTCTCTGCCTCTCTATATATCTCTGTCTCTCTATCACTCTCTATCTGTGTCTATCTCTATCTTTCTCTCTCTCTCTCGCACTGTCTCTCCTGGTCTTTCTCTCTGTCTGTATCTCTTTCCCTCTCTATATATCACTCTCTCTCTCTATCTGTTTCTAGCTCTCTCTCTCTCTATGACTCTCTGTCTCTCTCTCTGTCTTTCTCTCTCAATCTCTTTGTCTCTCTGTCTTTCTCTGTCTTCCCCTCTGTCTCCCTGTCTCTCTCTGTCTCTTTCTCTCTCTATCTCTCTCTTGCTCTGCCTCACTCTCTCACTCTCTCTGTCTAACTCTCTCTCTGTCTCTCCCTGTCTTTCTCTGTCATTCCCCCCTCTCTCTCTCTCTCTCTATCTATCTCTCTCTCTCCGTCTCTCTTTCTCTCTCTCTCTATCTTTCCCTCTCTCTCTGTATATCTGTCTCTCTCTCCCTCTTGCTCTGTCTCTCTCTCTCCCTGTATCTCTACATGTCTTTATCTCTGCCTTTCCCTCTGTCTCTATCAATTTCTCTCTGTCTATCTGTCTCTCTCCCACTCTGTCTCTCTCGCATTCTCTCTCTCTCTCTTTCTCTCTCTCTCTGTCTTCCTCTCTCTCTGTCTCTCTCTCTCCATCTCTATTTCTGTCTCTTTCTCTCACTCTCTCTCGCTCTCTGTCTCTATCTCTATCTCTGTCTCTCTCTCTCTCTGTCTCCCTCTCTGTCTCTATCTCTCTCTCCCTCGCTCATTCGCTCTCTGTCACTCTCTCTCTGTCTCTCTCTCCCCCGCTGTCTGTCTCTCTCTCTTTGTGTCGCTCTCTCGCTCTGCCTGTCTGCCTATCTCTGTCTCTCTCTCTGTCTGTAGATCTCTCTCTATCTCCCTGTCTCTCTCACGCTCTGTCTCTCTCTCTATTTGTGTCTACCTCTCTCTCTCTCTCTCTCTCTCTCTCTCTGCCTCTCTTTCTCTCTCGCTCTCTCACTCTCTGTCTCTCTCTCTTTCTCTCTCTGTCTATCTCTTTCCCTCTCTATATATCTCTATTTCTCTCTGTCTGTTTCTAGCTCTCTCGCTCTCTCTCTCTCGCTCTCTCTGTCTCTTTCCCTCGCTCTCTCTCTCTCGCTCTCTATCTCTCTGTCTTTCTCTGTCTTCCCCTCTGTCTCACTCTCTCTCTGTTTCTCTGTGTCTCGCTCTGTCTCTCTCTCTGTCTCTCTCTGTCTTTCTGTGTCTTTCCGCCCCTCTCTCTATCTTTCTCTCTCTCAGTCTCTGTTTCTCTCTCTCTCTATCGTTCCCCCTCTCTCTGTCTCTCTCTCCCCCTCTCGCTCTGATTCTTTCTCTCTCTCTGTGTCTCGCTCTGACTTTATCTCCGTCTTTCCCTCACTCTCTCTATCTCTGTCTCTATCTCTCTCTCTGCCTCTGTCTCTCTCTCTCTCTGTCGCTCTCTCTTTCTGTTTGTATCTCTCTGCCTTTCTCTCTCTGCCTCTTTCTCTCTCTCTCTCTGCCACTGTCTCTCTCACCCTCTTTCTCTGAGTCTCTCTCTCTCTATCTCTCTCTCCCACAATCTCTGTCTCTCTCTCTCTCTGTCTCTCTCTCTCGCTCTGTCTGTCTGCCTATCTCTGTCTCTCTCTGTCTTTGTGTGTCTTTCTCCCTCTCTCTCTCTCGTCTCTGTTTCTCTCTCTCTCTCTATCGCTCTGTCTCTCTCTCTCTCTGTCTCTCTTCCCCTCTAACTCGCTCTCTCTCTCTGTCTCGCTCTGTCTCTCTCTCTCTCTGTCTCTCTCTCTCGCTCTGTCTGTCTGCCTATCTCTGTCTCTCTCTGTCTTTCCGTGTCTTTCTCCCTCTCTCTCTCTCGTCTCTGTTTCTCTCTCTCTCTCTATCGCTCTGTCTCTCTCTCTCTCTGTCTCTCTTCCCCTCTAACTCGCTCTCTCTCTCTGTCTCGCTCTGTCTCTCTCTCTCTCTCTCTCTCTCTGTCTCTCTCTGCCTTTCCGCCCATCTCTCTCTCTCTCGCATGGTCTCTGTTTCTCTCTATCTTTCCCTTCCAGTTTTTCTGTCTCTCTCTCTCTCCCTCTTACTCTGTCTCTCCCTCTATTTCTCTGTATATCTCCCTGTCTTTATCTCTATCTTTCCCTCTCTCTATCAATCTCTCTCTCTATCAATCTCTCTCTATCAATCTCTCTCTCTCTATCAATCTCTCTCTCTATCAATCTCTGTCTCTCTATCAATCTCTCTCTATCAATCTCTCTCTCTATCAATCTCTCTCTATCAATCTCTCTCTCTCTATCAATCTCTCTCTCTATCAATCTCTCTCTCTCTATCAATCTCTCTCTCTATCAATCTCTCTCTATCAATCTCTCTCTCTCTATCAATCTCTGTCTCTCTATCAATCTCTCTCTATCAATCTCTGTCTCTCTCTGTCATTCTCTCTCTTTGTCTCTCTCTCTGTCTGTCTCTCTCTCTCTGTCTCTCTTTCTCTTTCTCTGTCCCTCTCTCGCACTCTCTCTGTGTTTCTCTCTCTCTCTCTCTCTATTTCTGTCTCTCTCTCTCGCTCTCTCTCTGTCTCTCTGTCTCTCTCTCTCTCTGTCTCTCTCTCTCTCTCTATCTATCTCTGTCTCTCTCTCTCTCTCTCTCTCTCCATCTCTCTCTCTCACTCTCTCTCTTTCGCTCTCTCTATGTCTCTCTCTATCTGTGCCTCTCTGCCTCTCTATATATCTCTGTCTCTCTATCACTCTCTATCTGTGTCTATCTCTATCTTTCTCTCTCTCTCTCGCACTGTCTCTCCTGGTCTTTCTCTCTGTCTGTATCTCTTTCCCTCTCTATATATCACTCTCTCTCTCTATCTGTTTCTAGCTCTCTCTCTCTCTATGACTCTCTGTCTCTCTCTCTGTCTTTCTCTCTCAATCTCTTTGTCTCTCTGTCTTTCTCTGTCTTCCCCTCTGTCTCCCTGTCTCTCTCTGTCTCTTTCTCTCTCTATCTCTCTCTTGCTCTGCCTCACTCTCTCACTCTCTCTGTCTAACTCTCTCTCTGTCTCTCCCTGTCTTTCTCTGTCATTCCCCCCTCTCTCTCTCTCTCTCTATCTATCTCTCTCTCTCCGTCTCTCTTTCTCTCTCTCTCTATCTTTCCCTCTCTCTCTGTATATCTGTCTCTCTCTCCCTCTTGCTCTGTCTCTCTCTCTCCCTGTATCTCTACATGTCTTTATCTCTGCCTTTCCCTCTGTCTCTATCAATTTCTCTCTGTCTATCTGTCTCTCTCCCACTCTGTCTCTCTCGCATTCTCTCTCTCTCTCTTTCTCTCTCTCTCTCTCTGTCTTCCTCTCTCTCTGTCTCTCTCTCTCCATCTCTATTTCTGTCTCTTTCTCTCACTCTCTCTCGCTCTCTGTCTCTATCTCTATCTCTGTCTCTCTCTCTCTCTGTCTCCCTCTCTGTCTCTATCTCTCTCTCCCTCGCTCATTCGCTCTCTGTCACTCTCTCTCTGTCTCTCTCTCTCTGTCTCTCTCTCCCCCGCTGTCTGTCTCTCTCTCTTTGTGTCGCTCTCTCGCTCTGCCTGTCTGCCTATCTCTGTCTCTCTCTCTGTCTGTAGATCTCTCTCTAT
>NW_027251810.1:587500-635000 GCF_044704955.1 Pristiophorus japonicus | reverse complement strand
CCAAACTAATCCCACTGCCACGCTCCCTCCCCATAGCCCTGTATCAATCCCCAAACTAATCCCACTGCCCCGCTCTCTCCCCATAGTCCTGTATCAATCCCCAACCTAATCCCACAGCCCCGCTCTCTCCCCATAGTCCTGTATCAATCCCCAAACTAAACCGACTGCCCCGCTCTGTCCCCATAGCCCTGTATCAATCCCCAAACTAATCCCACTGCCCCGCTCTCTCCCCATAGCCCTGTATCTATCTCCAAACTAATCCCACTGCCCCGCTCTCTCCCCAGAGTCCTGTATCAATACCCAAACTAATCCCACTGCCCCGCTCTGTCCCCATAGCCCTGTATCAATCCCCAAACTAATCCCACTGCCCCGCTCTCTCCCCATAGTCCTGTATCAATCCCCAAACTAATCCCACTGCCCCGCTCTCTCCCCATAGTCCTGTATCATTCCCCAAACTAATCCCACTGCCCCGCTCTCTCCCCATAGTCCTGCATCAATCCTCAAACTAATCCCACTGCCCCGCTCTCTCCCCATAGTCCTGTATCAATCCTCAAACTAATCCCACTGCCCCGCTCTCTGCCCATAGTCCTGTATCAATCTCCAAACTAATCCCACTGCCCCGCTCTCTCCCCATAGCCCTGTATCAATCCCCAAACTAATCCAACTGCCCCGCTCTCTCCTCATAGTCCTGCATCAATGCCCAAACTAATCCCACTGCCCCGCTCTCTCCCCATAGCCCTGTATCAATCCCCAAACTAATCCCACTGCCCCACTCTCCCCATAGTCCTGTATCAATCTCCAAACTAATCCCACTGCCCCGCTCTCTCCCCATAGTCCTGTATCAATCCCCAAACTAATCCCACTGCGCCACTCTCTCCCCATACCCCTGTACCAATCCCCAAACTAATCCCACTGCCCCGCTCTCTCCCCATAGTCCTGTATCAATCCCCAAACTAATCCCACTGCCCCACTCTCTCCCCATAGTCCTGTATCAATCCCCAAACTAATCCCACTGCCCCGCTCTCTCCCCATAGTCCTGTATCAATCCCCAAATTAATCCCACTGCGCCACTCTCTCCCCATAGCCCTGTATCAATCCCCAAACTAATCCCACAGCCCCACTCTCTCCCCATACCCCTGTACCAATCCCCAAACTAATCCCACTGCCCCGCTCTCTCCCCATAGTCCTGTATCAATCCCCAAACTAATCCCACTGCCCCGCTCTCTCCCCATAGTCCTGTATCAATCCCCAAACTAATCCCACTGCCCCGCTCACTCCCCATAGCCCTGTATCAATCCCCAAACTAATCCCACTGCCCCGCTCTCTCCCCATAGTCCTGTATCAATCCCCAAACTAATCCCACTGCCCTGCTCTCTCCCCATAGTCCTGTATCAATCCCCAAACTAATCCCACTGCCCCGCTCTCTCCCCATAGTCCTGTATCAATCCCCAAACTAATCCCACTGCCCCGCTCTCTCCCCATAGTCCTGTATCAATCCCCAAACTAATCCCACTGCCCCGCTCTCTCCCCATAGTCCTGTATCAATCCCAGAATCGATACAGAAAGTGAGACAGACAGAGAGAGAGAGAGACACACACACACACACACTCTCTCTCTCTCCCTCTCGCTCTCTCTCACTGTCTATCTCTCTGTCTCTCTCACTCTCTCTGTTCCTCTCTTTCACTCTGTCCCTCTCTCTGTCTCACCCTATTTCTGTCTCTCTCTCTCTCTCTCTCTCTCTCTCTCTCTGTCTCTCTCTCTCACTCTGTATCTCTCTTTCTCGCTCTTTCTCTCTCTCTGTCCCTCTCTCTGTTCCTCTCGCTCTCTCTCTCTCTCTCCCTCTCTCTTTCCCTCTCTCTGTCCTTCTCCCTATCTCCCTCTCTCTCTCTGTGCCTCTCTCTCTCTCTGTCCTACAATCTCTATCTCTCTGTCTCTCTCTCTCTCTCTCTCTTTCCCTGTGTTTCTCTCTCTCTCTCTGTCTCACTCCCTCTCTGTCTCTCTCTTCCTATCTCTCTCTATCCCTCTCTCCCACTCTCCTGTCTCTTTCCATCTCTCTCTTTCTCTCTGTCTCTCTATCTGTCTGTCTCTCTCTCTTTCTCTGTCTCTGTCACTCTCTCTCTCTCCCTCTCTCTGTCCCTCTCTCTCTGTCTCTCTCCCTCTCTCTCTCCTGTCTCTTTCCATCTCTCTCTCATTCTATCTCCCTCTCTCTTTCTCTCTCTCTGTCTCTCTCTCTCTGACAGCCTCGCTCTGTCTCTCTCTCTCTCTATCTGTTTCTATCTCTCTGTCTCTCGCTCTCTTTCTCTCTCTCTCTATCTCTGTCTCTCTATCTGTCTCTCTCTCTCTGTTTCTCCCTCTCTCTCTGTCTCTCTCCCTCTCTCTGTGTTTCTCCCTCTCTTTCTCTGTCTCCCCCCTCTCTCAACATCCGTCTCTCTTCCTATCCCTCTCTCTCTCTATCACTCTCGCTCTCTGTCTCCCTCTCTCTCTCTCTCCTGTTTCTTTCCATCTCTTGCTCTCTCTTTCTTTCTCTCTGTCCCCCCCACGCTCTCTCTCTGTCTCTCTCTCTGTCTCTCTATCTCTCTCTGTCTTTCTCTCTGTCCCTCTCTCTCTCTGTCTCTCTCTCTCTCTGTCTCATTCACTCCCTATCTCTCTCTCTCTGTCTCTCTGTCTATCTCTCTCTCTGTCTCTTTCTCTATCCCTCCCTCTCTATCCCTCTCTCTCACTCCCTCTCTCTCTCTCTGTCTCTCTCTCTCTGTGTCTCTGAGTTTCTCCCTGTCTCTCTGTATCTCTCTCCTGTCTCTTTTCATCTCTTTCTCTCTCTCGGTCTCTCTTTCTCTCTCACTGTCTCTCTCTCTCTGTCCCTCCCTCTGTTCCCCGCTCTCTCTCTCTGTCTCTCTCACTATTTCTGTCTCTCTCACTCTCTCACTCTCCCTATCTCTCTCTATCCCTCTCTCTCTGTCTGTCTGTCTCTCTCCCCCTCTCTCTGACACTCTCTGCCTCTCTCTCTCTCTCTCTGTCACACTCACTCTCTCTGTCTCTCTCTCTCTCCCTCTCTGTCTTTTTTTCTCTCTCTGACTCTCTCTGTCTCTCTCTCTCTCTCTCCCTTTCTGTCTCTCACTCTCTGTGTGTGTCTCGCTCTCTCTCTCTGACCCTCTCTGTCTCTCTGTCTCTCTCTCTCTGACTCTATCTGTCTCTCTCTCTCTCTCTTCCTCTCTGTCTCTCTCTCAGTCTCTCTCTCCCTGTCTAAGTGTCTCTCCCTCTCTGTCTCTCTCTGTCTGTATGTCTATCAATCGCTAAACTAATCCCACTGCCCTGCTCTCTCCCCATAGCCCTGTATCAATCCCTAAACTAATCCCACTGCCCCGCTCTCTCCCCATAGCCCTGTATCAATCCCCAAACTAATCCCACTGTCCCGCTCTCTCCCCATAGTCCTGTATCAATTCCCAAACTGATCCCACTGCCCCGCTCTCTCCCCATAGTCCTGTATCAATCCCCAAACAAATCCCACTGCCCCGCTCTCTCCCCATAGTCCTGTATCAATCCCCAAACTAATCCCACTGCCCCGCTCTCTTCCCATAGTCCTGTATCAATCCACAAACTAATCCCACTGCCCCGCTCTCTCCCCATAGTCCTGTATCAATCGCAAACTAATCCCACTGCCCCACTCTCTCCCCATAGTCCTGTATCAATCCCCAAACTAATCCCACTGCCCCGCTCTCTCCCCATAGTCCTGTATCAATCCCCAAACTAATCCCACTGCCCCGCTCTCTCCCCATAGTCCTGTATCAATCCCCAAACTAATCCCACTGCCCCGCTCTCTCCTCATAGTCCTGTATCAATCCCCAAACTAATCCCACTGCCCCGCTCTCTCCCCATAGTCCTGTATCAATCCCCAAACTAATCCCGCTGCCCCGCTCTCTCCCCATAGTCCTGTATCAATCCCCAAACTAATCCCGCTGACCCGCTCTCTCCCCATAGTCCTGTATCAATCCCCAAACTAATCCCACTGCCCCGCTCTCTCCCCATAGTCCTGTATCAATCCCCAAACAAATCCCACTGCCCCGCTCTCTCCCCATAGTCCTGTATCAATCCCCAAACTAATCCCACTGTCCCGCTCTCTCCCCATAGTCCTGTATCAATCCCCAAACTAATCCCACTGCCCCGCTCTCTCCCCATAGTCCTGTATCAATCCCCAAACTAATCCCACTGCCCCGCTCTCTCCCCATAGTCCTGTATCAATCCCCAAACTAATCCCACTGCCCCGCTCTCTCCCCATAGTCCTGTATCAATCCCCAAACTAATCCCACTGCCCCGCTCTCTCCCCATAGTCCTGTATCAATCCCCAAACTAATCCCACTGCCCCGCTCTCTCCCCAAAGTCCTGTGTCAATCTCCAAACTAATCCCACTGCCCCGCTCTCTCCCCATAGTCCTGTTTCAATCACCAAACTAATCCCACTGCCCCGCTCTCTCCCCATAGTCCTGTATCAATCTCCAAACTAATCCCACTGCCCCGCTCTCTCCCCATAGTCCTGTATCAATCCCCAAACTAATCCCACTGCCCCGCTCTCTCCCCATAGTCCTGTATCAATCCCCAAACTAATCCCACTGCCCCGCTCTCTCCCCATAGTCCTGTATCAATCGCCAAACTAATCCCACTGCCACGCTCCCTCCCCATAGCCCTGTATCAATTCCCAAACTAATCCCACTGCCCCACTCTCTCCCCATAGCCCTGTATCAATCCCCAAACTAATCCCACTGCCCCGCTCTCTCCCCATAGTCCTGTATCAATCCCCAACCTAATCCCACAGCCCCGCTCTCTCCCCATAGTCCTGTATCAATCCCCAAACTAAACCCACTGCCCCGCTCTGTCCCCATAGCCCTGTATCAATCCCCAAACTAATCCCACTGCCCCGCTCTCTCCCCATAGTCCTGTATCAATCCCCAAATTAATCCCACTGCGCCACTCTCTCCCCATAGCCCTGTATCAATCCCCAAACTAATCCCACAGCCCCACTCTCTCCCCATACCCCTGTACCAATCCCCAAACTAATCCCACTGCCCCGCTCTCTCCCCATAGTCCTGTATCAATCCCCAAACTAATCCCACTGCCCCGCTCTCTCCCCATAGTCCTGTATCAATCCCCAAACTAATCCCACTGCCCCGCTCACTCCCCATAGCCCTGTATCAATCCCCAAACTAATCCCACTGCCCCGCTCTCTCCCCATAGTCCTGTATCAATCCCCAAACTAATCCCACTGCCCCGCTCTCTCCCCATAGTCCTGTATCAATCCCCAAACTAATCCCACTGCCCCGCTCTCTCCCCATAGTCCTGTATCAATCCCCAAACTAATCCCACTGCCCCGCTCTCTCCCCATAGTCCTGTATCAATCCCAGAATCGATACAGAAAGTGAGACAGACAGAGAGAGAGAGAGACACACACACACACACACTCTCTCTCTCTCCCTCTCGCTCTCTCTCACTGTCTATCTCTCTGTCTCTCTCACTCTCTCTGTTCCTCTCTTTCACTCTGTCCCTCTCTCTGTCTCACCCTATTTCTGTCTCTCTCTCTCTCTCTCTCTCTCTCTGTCTCTCTCTCTCACTCTGTATCTCTCTTTCTCGCTCTTTCTCTCTCTCTGTCCCTCTCTCTGTTCCTCTCGCTCTCTCTCTCTCTCTCCCTCTCTCTTTCCCTCTCTCTGTCCTTCTCCCTATCTCCCTCTCTCTCTCTGTGCCTCTCTCTCTCTCTGTCCTACAATCTCTATCTCTCTGTCTCTCTCTCTCTCTCTCTCTTTCCCTGTGTTTCTCTCTCTCTCTCTGTCTCACTCCCTCTCTGTCTCTCTCTTCCTATCTCTCTCTATCCCTCTCTCCCACTCTCCTGTCTCTTTCCATCTCTCTCTTTCTCTCTGTCTCTCTATCTGTCTGTCTCTCTCTCTTTCTCTGTCTCTGTCACTCTCTCTCTCTCCCTCTCTCTGTCCCTCTCTCTCTGTCTCTCTCCCTCTCTCTCTCCTGTCTCTTTCCATCTCTCTCTCATTCTATCTCCCTCTCTCTTTCTCTCTCTCTGTCTCTCTCTCTCTGACAGCCTCGCTCTGTCTCTCTCTCTCTCTATCTGTTTCTATCTCTCTGTCTCTCGCTCTCTTTCTCTCTCTCTCTATCTCTGTCTCTCTATCTGTCTCTCTCTCTCTGTTTCTCCCTCTCTCTCTGTCTCTCTCCCTCTCTCTGTGTTTCTCCCTCTCTTTCTCTGTCTCCCCCTCTCTCAACATCCGTCTCTCTTCCTATCCCTCTCTCTCTCTATCACTCTCGCTCTCTGTCTCCCTCTCTCTCTCTCTCCTGTTTCTTTCCATCTCTTGCTCTCTCTTTCTTTCTCTCTGTCCCCCCACGCTCTCTCTCTGTCTCTCTCTCTGTCTCTCTATCTCTCTCTGTCTTTCTCTCCGTCCCTCTCTCTCTCTGTCTCTCTCTCTCTCTGTCTCATTCACTCCCTATCTCTCTCTCTCTGTCTCTCTGTCTATCACTCTCTCTGTCTCTTTCTCTATCCCTCCCTCTCTATCCCTCTCTCTCACTCCCTCTCTCTCTCTCTGTCTCTCTCTCTCTGTGTCTCTGAGTTTCTCCCTGTCTCTCTGTATCTCTCTCCTGTCTCTTTTCATCTCTTTCTCTCTCTCGGTCTCTCTTTCTCTCTCACTGTCTCTATCTCTCTGTCCCTCCCTCTGTTCCCCGCTCTCTCTCTCTGTCTCTCTCACTATTTCTGTCTCTCTCACTCTCTCACTCTCCCTATCTCTCTCTATCCCTCTCTCTCTGTCTGTCTGTCTCTCTCCCCCTCTCTCTGACACTCTCTGCCTCTCTCTCTCTCTGTCACACTCACTCTCTCTGTCTCTCTCTCTCTGACCCTCTCTGTCTCTCTGTCTCTCTCTCTCTGACTCTATCTGTCTCTCTCTCTCTCTTCCTCTCTGTCTCTCTCTCAGTCTCTCTCTCCCTGTCTAAGTGTCTCTCCCTCTCTGTCTCTCTCTGTCTGTATGTCTATCAATCGCTAAACTAATCCCACTGCCCTGCTCTCTCCCCATAGCCCTGTATCAATCCCTAAACTAATCCCAATGCCCCGCTCTCTCCCCATAGCCCTGTATCAATCCCCAAACTAATCCCACTGTCCCGCTCTCTCCCCATAGCCCTGTATCAATCCCCAAACTAATCCCACTGTCCCGCTCTCTCCCCATAGTCCTGTATCAATTCCCAAACTGATCCCACTGCCCCGCTCTCTCCCCATAGTCCTGTATCAATCCCCAAACAAATCCCACTGCCCCGCTCTCTCCCCATAGTCCTGTATCAATCCCCAAACTAATCCCACTGCCCCGCTCTCTTCCCATAGTCCTGTATCAATCCACAAACTAATCCCACTGCCCCGCCCTCTCCCCATAGTCCTGTATCAATCGCAAACTAATCCCACTGCCCCGCTCTCTCCTCATAGTCCTGTATCAATCCCCAAACTAATCCCACTGCCCCGCTCTCTCCCCATAGTCCTGTATCAATCCCCAAACTAATCCCACTGCCCCGCTCTCTCCCCATAGTCCTGTATCAATCCCCAAACTAATCCCACTGCCACGCTCCCTCCCCATAGCCCTGTATCAATTCCCAAACTAATCCCACTGCCCCGCTCTCTCCCCATAGTCCTGTATCAATCCCCAAACTAATCCCACTGCCCCGCTCTCTCCCCATAGTCCTGTATCAATCCCCAAACTAATCCCACTGCCCCGCTCTCTCCCCATAGTCCTGTATCAATCCCCAAACTAATCCCACTGCCCCGCTCTCTCCCCATAGTCCTGTATCAATCCCCAAACTAATCCCACAGCCCCGCTCTCTCCCCATAGTCCTGTATCAATCCCCAAACTAAACCCACTGCCCCGCTCTGTCCCCACAGCCCTGTATCAATCCCCAAACTAAACCCACTGCCCCGCTCTCTCCCCATAGCCCTGTATCTATCTCCAAACTAATCCCACTGCCCCGCTCTCTCCCCATAGCCCTGTATCTATCTCCAAACTAATCCCACTGCCCCGCTCTCTCCCCAGAGTCCTGTATCAATACCCAAACTAATCCCACTGCCCCGCTCTGTCCCCAGAGCCCTGTATCAATCCCCAAACTAATCCCACTGCCCCGCTCTCCCCCAATAGTCCTGTATCAATCCCCAAACTAATCCCACTGCCCCGCTCTCTCCCCATAGTCCTGTATCAATCCCCAAACTAATCCCACTGCCCCGCTCTATCCCCATAGTCCTGTATCAATCCCCAAACTAATCCCACTGCCCCGCTCTCTCCCCATAGTCCTGTATCAATCCCCAAACTAATCCCACTGCCCCGCTCTCTCCCCATAGTCCTGTATCAATCCCCAAACTAATCCCGCTGCCCCGCTCTCTCCCCATAGTCCTGTATCAATCCCCAAACTAATCCCACTGACCCGCTCTCTCCCCATAGTCCTGTATCAATCCCCAAACTAATCCCACTGCCCCGCTCTCTCCCCATAGTCCTGTATCAATCCCCAAACAAATCTCACTGCCCCGCTCTCTCCCCATAGTCCTGTATCAATCCCCAAACTAATCCCACTGTCCCGCTCTCTCCCCATAGTCCTGTATCAATCCCCAAACTAATCCCACTGCCCCGCTCTCTCCCCATAGTCCTGTATCAATCCCCAAACTAATCCCACTGCCCCGCTCTCTCCCCATAGTCCTGTATCAATCCCCAAACTAATCCCACTGCCCCGCTCTCTCCCCATAGTCCTGTATCAATCCCCAAACTAATCCCACTGCCCCGCTCTCTCCCCAAAGTCCTGTGTCAATCTCCAAACTAATCCCACTGCCCCGCTCTCTCCCCATAGTCCTGTTTCAATCACCAAACTAATCCCACTGCCCCGCTCTCTCCCCATAGTCCTGTATCAATCTCCAAACTAATCCCACTGCCCCGCTCTCTCCCCATAGTCCTGTATCAATCCCCAAACTAATCCCACTGCCCCGCTCTCTCCCCATAGTCCTGTATCAATCCCAAAACTAATCCCACTGCCCCGCTCTCTCCCCATAGTCCTGTATCAATCTCCAAACTAATCCCACTGCCCCGCTCTCTCCCCACAGTCCTGTATCAATCTCCAAACTAATCCCACTGCCCCGCTCTCTCCCCATAGTCCTTTATCAATCCCCAAACTAATCCCACTGCCCCGCTCTCTCCCCATAGTCCTGTATCAATCTCCAAACTAATCCCACTGCCCCGCTCTCTCCCCATAGTCCTGTATCAATCCCCAAACTAATCCCACTGCCCCGCTCTCTCCCCATAGTCCTGCAACAATCCCCAAACTAATCCCACTGCCCCGTTCTCTCCCCATAGCCCTGTATCAATCTCCAATCTAGCTCACTCTCTGTCTCTCTGTCTGTCTCCCTCTCGCTCTCTCTCTCCGTCTCTCTCTCTCTCTCTCTCTCTCTCTCTCTCGCTCTCCCTCTGTCTCTCCCTCATTAACCCTCTCTCCCTCGCTCTCTGTCTCTCTCTCTGTCTCTCTCTTTCTCTGTCTCTGTCTCTGTCTCTCTCTCTGTCTCGCTCTGTCTCTGTCGCTGTCTCTCTCTGTCTCACTGTCTTTCTCTATCTTTCCCACTCTCTCTCTCCCTCTCTCTCTTTCCATCTCTGTTTCTCTCTCCATCTTTCCCTTGCTCTCTGTCTCTCTCTCACTCTCGCTCTGTCTCTCTCTCTCTGTATCTCTCCGTGTCTTTATCTCCGTCTTTCCCTCTCTCCTATCAATCTCTCTCTGTGTCTCTCTCTGTCTCTCTCTCTGTCTCTCTCTTTCTCTCTCTCTGTCTCTCTATCTGTCTTTTCCTCTCTCTCTCTGTCTTTCTCTCTGTCTCTGTCTCTCTGTCTCTCTCTTTCTGTTGCTCTCTCACCCTCTCTCTCAGTGTCTCTCTCTCGTTCCATCTCTCCCTCTCTCTCTGTCTCTCTCTCTCTCTGTATCTCTCTATAATTCTGATACTCTGTCTCTCTCTCTGTCTGTCTGCCTATCTCTGTCTTTCTCGATATCTGTCTCTCGATCTCTCTCTGTCTCTCTCTCTCTCTCTGTCTCTCTCTCTGGATCTCTCTCTGTCTACCTATCACTGTCTCGCTCTGCGTACCTGCCCTGGGAGTGTTTGATGGAACAATGTAGAGGGAGCTTTACTCTGTATCTAACCCCCTGTACCTGCCCTGGGAGTGTTTGATGGGACAGTGTAGAGGGAGCTTTACTCTGTATCTAACCCCCTGTACCTGCCCTGGGAGTGTTTGATGGGACAGTGTAGAGGGAGCTTTACTCTGTATCTAATCCCCTGTACCTGCCCTGGGAGTGTTTGATGGGGCAGTGTAGAGGGAACTTTACTCTGTATCTAACCCCCTGTACCTGCCCTGGGAGTGTTTGA
This sequence comes from Pristiophorus japonicus, assembly GCF_044704955.1. Classification (NCBI taxonomy): domain Eukaryota; kingdom Metazoa; phylum Chordata; class Chondrichthyes; family Pristiophoridae; genus Pristiophorus; species Pristiophorus japonicus. The sequence continues at coordinate 624,599 of NW_027251810.1, read as the reverse complement.
TGGGACAGTGTAGAGGGAGATTTACTCTGTATCCAACCCCCTGTACCTGCCCTGGGAGTGTTTGATGGGACAGTGTAGAGGGAGCTTTACTCTGTATCTAACCCTGTGCTGTACCTGGCCTGGGAGTGTTTGATGGGGCAGTGTAGAGGGAGCTTTACTCTGTATCTAACCCCGTGTTGTACCTGCCCTGGGAGTGTTTGATGGGACAGTGTAGAGGGAGCTTTACTCAGTATCTAACCCCGTGTTGTACCTGCCCTGGGAGTGTTTGCTGGGACAGTGTAGAGGGAGCTTTACTCTGTATCTAACCCCCTGTACCTGCCCTGGGAGTGTTTGATGGGACAGTGTAGAGGGAGCTTTACTCTGTATCTAACCCCCTGTACCTGCCCTGGGAGTGTTTGATGGGACAGTGTAGAGGCAGCTTTACTCTGTATCTAACCCTGTGCTGTACCTGCCCTGGGAGTGTTTGCTGGGACAGTGTAGAGGGAGCTTAACTCTGTATCTAACCCCCTGTACCTGCCCTGGGAGTGTTTGATGGGACAGTGTAGAGGGAGCTTTACTCTGTATCTAACCCCCTGTACCTGCCCTGGGAGTGTTTGATGGGACAGTGTAGAGGGAGCTTTACTCTGTATCTAAACCCCTGTACCTGCCCTGGGAGTGTTTGATGGGACAGTGTAGAGGCAGCTTTACTCTGTATCTAACCCTGTGCTGTACCTGCCCCGGGAGTGTTTGATGGGACAGTGTAGAGAGAGCTTTACTCTGTATCTAACCCCCTGTACCTGCCCTGGGAGTGTTTGATGGGACAGTGTAGAGGGAGCTTTACTCTGTATCTAACTCCCTGTACCTGCCCTGGGAGTGTTTGATGGGACAGTGTAGAGGGAGCTTTACTCTGTATCAAACTCCCTGTACCTGCCCTGGGAGTGTTTGATGGGACAGTGTAGAGGGAGCTTTACTCTGTATCTAACCCCCTGTACCTGCCCTGGGAGTGTTTGATGGGACAGCATAGAGGGAGCTTTACTCTGTATCTAACCCCCTGTACCTGCCCTGGGAGTGTTTGATGGGACAGTGTAGAGGGAGCTTTACTCTGTATCTAACCCCCTGTACCTGCCCTGGGAGTGTTTGATGGGACAGTGTAGAGGGAGCTTTACTCTGTATTTAACCCCCTGTACCTGCCCTGGGAGTGTTTGATGGGACAGTGTAGAGGGAGCTTTACTCTGTATCTAAGCCCCTGCACCTGCCCTGGGAGTGTTTGATGGGACAGTGTAGAGAGCGAGAGTGAGAGAGGAACAGAAAGAGAGAGAGACTGACAGAGAGACAGGGAGACTGAAAGAGAGAGCGAGAGAGAGGGACTCTGTATCTAACCCCGTGCATTACTTGCCCTGGGAGTGTTTGATGGGACAGTGTAGAGAGAGCTTTACTCTGTATCTAACCCCCTGTACCTGCCCAGGGAGGTTTGATGGGACAGTGTAGAGGGAGCTTTACTCTGTATCTAACCCCCTGTACCTGCCCAGGGAGGTTTGATGGGACAGTGTGGAGGGAGATTAAATGCCCAACTCTCTCTATCCCTCTCGCTTTCTCTCTGTCAGTCTCTCTCTCTGTCTGTTCCTCTGTCTCTCTCGCTCTCTCTTTCCGGGTCCCTGTCTCTCTCCCTCTCTGTATCTCTGTCCCTTTTTCTCTCTCGCTTTCTCTTTCAGTCTCCCTGTCTCTCTCCCTCTCTGTATCTCTGTCCCTTTCTCTCTCTCGCTCTCTCTTTCAGTCACCCTGTCTCTCTCCCTCTCTGTATCTCTGTCCCTTTCTCTCTCTCGCTCTCTGTTTCAGTCACCCTGTCTCTCTCCCTCTCTGTATCTCTGTCACTTTATCTCTCTCGCTCTCTCTTTCAGTCACCCTGTCTCTCTCCCTCTCTGTATCTCTGTTCCTCTCTCTCTCTTGCTCTCTGTCAGTCTCTCTGTCTCCCTCTCTCCGTCTTGCTCCCTCACTCTCTCCCTCGCTACCAATTTCTATCCATCTATCTCTCTTTCACTTTTTCCTCTGTCTCTGCTGCTGTCCATTTCCGATCTCTCTCTTTCTTTCCCTTTTCTGTAACACTCTCTCTCTATCCCAAATTCTCTCACTGCTTCTCCCTGTCCACCTCTCTTTTTCTCTCTCCCTGTCTCTCATTCCCATTCTGATGTGTCCTTGATTGAAAAGTACCCTGACATATTGCAGCCTGACTGTTTAAACCCACAGCAAGAAATCACATTTCTGGGACATTTTTGATTTGCTAACCATCCAATTGTGGCTTGGAATGTGTGGGTTAAATCTCGTTTCTCCATCTGAAAACTGTGAGTGTTTCAGATTGAGCAGTATATGGGATCAAAGGCTGATTCAGACAATGCTGCTTTGTGGAACGGTGTGATATCTTCACAGGGCAGGACATGGAGAAGTTTTGTTGGTTTGAATAAGGTGTAAATACGATTGTGTCGCCCCCTCACAGATACACAGGATTGAAGCTGTTTACCATCAATGCACTGAAAGAATGAAATGGTTCAACAAGGTGTGACTGACTTCAAACTCTTCAAACACATGAAGGACCCGGAGACTGGGACCAATACACAAAGCCCCGAGCCCAGGCAGGCAAACCAGGTTTGTTCACAGATCACCCATTTTGGTTTAGATTTCAAAAATATACTTTATTCATTGAAAATGTTCACAATACACTGGAAAATAGTTCAGTACATTGCGATCAGCAATTCCATACAATTCATTTGGATGCTGACAGCATTTCCATACAATACACGAGTGTACATTTCATTTCAAGGTGGAGTTTAGTCCAATCAGTAAATGCCGTTCCATGTAGCACTGTGTAAATAAGGGTATTACATGGAGCAGGTAAGGACAGGTTTACATTACATTCCAGGATACATTTCAATCCCCATCACCAATCACGTTACAGGTAGCACTGTGTCGATGGAAGCAGGACACGCAACGGATGAGAATACATTGAGATGTCTTTACAAGTTACTAAACAGTGCAGAAACTGACATTATACATGACACAACACAGGTGTGTTTCAGTACATGGGGCTCGATGTATACAAGCAGATTAACAAGTACAGGCCGAGGGGGGTCTGATTCCATCCCCTGGCGATGTGACATTCTGTCAAACGTGTTCGACATTCTGCTCAGGGAACAGTCTGTTAGATAATCTCACTCTACACTGTCCCATCAAACACTCCCAGGGCAGGTACAGGGGGTTAGATACAGAGTAAAGCTCCCTCTACACTGTCCCATCAAACACTCCCAGGGCAGGTACAGGGGGTTAGATACAGAGTAAAGCTCCCTCTATACTGTCCCATCAAACACTCCCAGGGCAGGTACAGGGGGTTAGAGACAGAGTAAAGCTCCCTCTACACTGTCCCATCAAACACTCCCAGGTCAGGTACAGGGGGTTAGATACAGAGTAAAGCTCCATCTACACTGTCCCATCAAACACTCCCAGGGCAGGTACAGGGGGTTAGATACAGTGTAAAGCTCCCTCTACACTGTCCCATCAAACACTCCCAGGGCAGGTACAGGGGGTTAGATACAGAGTAAAGCTCCCTCAACACTGTTCCATCAAACACTCCCAGGGCAGGTACAGGGGGTTAGATACAGAGTAAAGCTCTCTCTGCACTGTCCCATCAAACACTCCCAGGGCAGGTACAGGGGGTTAGATACAGAGTAAAGCTCCCTCGATACTGTCCCATCAAACACTCCCAGGGCAGGTACAGGGGGTTAGATACAGAGTAAAGCTCCCTCTACAGTGTCCCATCAAACAGTCCCAGCGCAGGTACAGGGGGTTAGATACAGAGTAAAGCTCTCTCTACACTGTCCCATCAAACACTCCCAGGGCAGATACAGCACGGGGTTCGATACAGAGTAAAGCTCCCTCTGCACTGTCCCATCAAACACTCCAGGGCAGGTACAGGGGGTTAGATACAGAGTAAAGCTCCCTCTACACTGTCCCATCAAACACTCCCAGGGCAGGTACAGGGGGTTAGATACAGAGTAAAGCTCTCTCTACACTGTCCCATCAAACACTCCCAGGGCAGGTACAAGGGGTTAGATACAGAGTAAAGCTCTCTCTACACTGTCCCATCAAACAATCCCAGGGCAGGTACAGGGGGTTAGATACAGAGTAAAGCTCACTCTACACTGTCCCATCAAACACTCCCAGGGCAGGTACAGCACGGGGTTAGATACAGAGTAAAGCTCCCTCTACACTGTCCCATCAAACACTCCCAGGGCAGGTACAGGGTTTAGATACAGAGTAAAGCTCCCACTACACTGTCCCATCAAACTCTCCCAGGGCAGGTACAGGGCGTTAGATACAGAGATAATCTCCCTCTACACTGCCCCATCAAACACTCCCAGGGCAGGTACAGGGAGTTAGATACAGAGTAAAGCTCCCTCTATACTGTCCCATCAAACTCTCCCAGGGCAGGTACAGGGCGTTAGATACAGAGATAATCTCCCTCGACACTGTCCCATCAAACACTCCCAGGGCAGGTACAGGGAGTTAGATACAGAGTAAAGCTCCCTCTACACTGTCCCATCAAACACTCCCAGGGCAGGTACAGGAAATTAGTTACATAGATAATCTCACTCTACACTGTCCCTTCAAACTCTCCCAGGGCAGGTACAGGGGGTTAGATACAGAGTAAAGCCCCCTCTACACTGTCCCATCAAACACTCCCAGTGCAGGTACAGGAGGTTAGATACAGAGTAAAGCTCCCTCTACACTGTCCCATCAAACACTCCCAGGGCAGGTACAGCACGGGATAGATACAGAGTACAGCTCCCTCTGCACTGTCCAATCAAACACTCCCAGGGCAGGTACAGGGGGTTAGATAGGGAGATAATCTCCCTCTACACAGTCCCTTCAAATACTCGCAGGGCAGGTACAGGGGGTTAGATACAGAGTAAAGCTCCCTCTACACTGTCCCATCAAACACTCCCAGGGCAGGTACAGCACAGAGTTAGATACAGAGTAAAGCTCCCTCTACACTGTCCCATCAAACACTCCTAGTGCAGGTACAGGGTGTTAGATACAGAGTAAAGCTCCCTCAACACTGTCCCATCAAACACTCCCAGGGCAGGTACAGGGTGTTAGATACAAAGTCAAGCTCTCTCCACAATGTCCCATGCAATACTCCCAGCGCAGGTACAGCACGGAGTTAGATACAGAGTAAAGCTCTCTCTACACTGTCCCATCAAACACTCCCAGGGCAGGTACAGGGGGTTAGATACAGAGTAAAGCTCTCTCTACACTGTCCCATCAAACACTCCCAGGGCAGGTACAGCCCGGGGTTAGATACAGAGTAAAGCTCCCTCTACACTGTCCCATCAAACACTCCCAGGGCAGGTACAGCATGGGGTTAGATACAGAGTAAAGCTCTGTCTACACTGTCCCATCAAACACTCCCAGGGCAGATACAGCATGGGGTTAGATACAGAGTAAAGCTCCCTCTGCACTGTCCCATCAAACACTCCAGGGCAGGTACAGGGGGTTAGATACAGAGTAAAGCTCCCTCTCCACTGTCCCATCAAACACTCCCAGGGCAGGTACAAGGGGTTAGATACAGAGTAAAGCTCTCTCTACACTGTCCCATCAAACACTCCCAGGGCAGGTACAGGGGGTTAGATACAGAGTAAAGCTCCCTCTACACTGTCCCATCAAACACTCCCAGGGCAGGTACAGGGTTTAGATACAGAGTAAAGCTCCCACTACACTGTCCCATCAAACTCTCCCAGGGCAGGTACAGGGCGTTAGATACAGAGATAATCTCCCTCTACACTGCCCCATCAAACACTCCCAGGGCAGGTACAGGGAGTTAGATACAGAGTAAAGCTCCCTCTATACTGTCCCATCAAACTCTCCCAGGGCAGGTACAGGGCGTTAGATACAGAGATAATCTCCCTCGACACTGTCCCATCAAACACTCCCAGGGCAGGTACAGGGAGTTAGATACAGAGTAAAGCTCCCTCTACACTGTCCCATCAAACACTCCCAGGGCAGGTACAGGAAATTAGTTACATAGATAATCTCACTCTACACTGTCCCTTCAAACTCTCCCAGGGCAGGTACAGGGGGTTAGATACAGAGTAAAGCCCCCTCTACACTGTCCCATCAAACACTCCCAGTGCAGGTACAGGAGGTTAGATACAGAGTAAAGCTCCCTCTGCACTGTCCCATCAAACACTCCCAGGGCAGGTACAGCACGGGATAGATACAGAGTACAGCTCCCTCTGCACTGTCCAATCAAACACTCCCAGGGCAGGTACAGGGGGTTAGATAGGGAGATAATCTCCCTCTACACAGTCCCTTCAAATACTCGCAGGGCAGGTACAGGGGGTTAGATACAGAGTAAAGCTCCCTCTACACTGTCCCATCAAACACTCCCAGGGCAGGTACAGCACAGAGTTAGATACAGAGTAAAGCTCCCTCTACACTGTCCCATCAAACACTCCTAGTGCAGGTACAGGGTGTTAGATACAGAGTAAAGCTCCCTCAACACTGTCCCATCAAACACTCCCAGGGCAGGTACAGGGTGTTAGATACAAAGTCAAGCTCTCTCCACAATGTCCCATGCAATACTCCCAGCGCAGGTACAGCACGGAGTTAGATACAGAGTAAAGCTCTCTCTACACTGTCCCATCAAACACTCCCAGGGCAGGTACAGGGGGTTAGATACAGAGTAAAGCTCTCTCTACACTGTCCCATCAAACACTCCCAGGGCAGGTACAGCCCGGGGTTAGATACAGAGTAAAGCTCCCTCTACACTGTCCCATCAAACACTCCCAGGGCAGGTACAGCATGGGGTTAGATACAGAGTAAAGCTCTGTCTACACTGTCCCATCAAACACTCCCAGGGCAGATACAGCATGGGGTTAGATACAGAGTAAAGCTCCCTCTGCACTGTCCCATCAAACACTCCAGGGCAGGTACAGGGGGTTAGATACAGAGTAAAGCTCCCTCTCCACTGTCCCATCAAACACTCCCAGGGCAGGTACAAGGGGTTAGATACAGAGTAAAGCTCTCTCTACACTGTCCCATCAAACACTCCCAGGGCAGGTACAGGGGGTTAGATACAGAGTAAAGCTCCCTCTACACTGTCCCATCAAACACTCCCAGGGCAGGTACAGGGGCTTAGATACAGAGTAAAGCTCCCTCTACACTGTCCCATCAAACACTCCCAGGGCAGGTACGGGGGGTTCGACACAGAGACAATCTCCCTCCACACTGTCCCATCAAACACTCCCAGGGCAGGTACAGGGGGTTAGCTCCAGAGTAAACCTCCCTCTACACTGTCCCATCAAACTCTCCCAGGGCAGGTACAGGGCGTTAGATACAGAGATAATCTCCCTCTACACTGCCCCATCAAACACTCCCAGGGCAGGTACAGCGAGTTAGATACAGAGTAAAGCTCCCTCTATACTGTCCCATCAAACTCTCCCAGGGCAGGTACAGGGCGTTAGATACAGAGATAACCTCCCTCTACACTGTCCCATCAAACACTCCCAGGGCAGGTACAGGGAGTTAGATACAGAGTAAAGCTCCCTCTACACTGTCCCATCAAACACTCCCAGGGCAGGTACAGGAAATTAGATACATAGATAATCTCACTCTACACTGTCCCTTCAAACTCTCCCAGGGAAGGTACAGGGGGTTAGATACAGAGTAAAGCCCCCTCTACACTGTCCCATCAAACACTCCCAGTGCAGGTACAGGAGGTTAGATACAGAGTAAAGCTCCCTCTACACAGTCCCATCAAATACTCGCAGGGCAGGTACAGGGGGTTAGATACAGAGTAAAGCTCCCTCTACACTGTCCCATCAAACACTCCCAGGGCAGGTACAGGGAGTTAGATACAGCGTAAAGCTCCCTCTACACTGTCCCATCAAACACTCCCAGTGCAGGTACAGGGTGTTAGATACAGAGTAAAGCTCCCTCAACACTGTCCCATCAAACACTCCCAGGGCGGGTACAGGGTGTTAGATACAAAGTCAAGCTCTCTCCACAATGTCCAATGCAATACTCCCAGCGCAGGTACAGCACGGAGTTAGATACAGAGTAAAGCTCCCTCTACATTGTCCCATCAAACACTCCCAGGGCAGGTACAGCATGGGGTTAGATACAGAGTAAAGCTCTCTCTACACTGTCCCATCAAACACTCCCAGGGCAGATACAGCACGGGGTTAGATACAGAGTAAAGCTCCTTCTGCACTGTCCCATCAAACACTCCAGGGCAGGTACAGGGGGTTAGATACAGAGTAAAGCTCCCTCTACACTGTCCCATCAAACACTCCCAGGGCAGGTACAGCATGGGGTTAGATACAGAGTAAAGCTCTCTCCACACTGTCCCATCAAACACTCCCAGGGCAGGTACAAGGGGTTAGATACAGAGTAAAGCTCTCTCTACACTGTCCCATCAAACACTCCCAGGGCAGGTACAGGGGGTTAGATACAGAGTAAAGCTCCCTCTACACTGTCCCATCAAACACTCCCAGGGCAGGTACAGGGGGTTAGATACAGAGTAAAGCTCCCTCTACACTGTCCCAGCAAACACTCCCAGGGCAGGTACAGGGGTTAGATACAGAATAAAGCTCCCTCTACACTGTCCCATCAAACACTCCCAGGGCAGGTACAGGGGGTTAGATACAGAGTAAAGCTCCCTCTACACTGTCCCATCAAACACTCCCAGGGCAGGTACGGGGGGTTAGCTCCAGAGTAAACCTCCCTCTACACTGTCCCATCAAACTCTCCCAGGGCAGGTACAGGGCGTTAGATACAGAGATAATCTCCCTCTAAACTGCCCCATCAAACACTCCCAGGGCAGGTACAGGGAGTTAGATACAGAGTAAAGCTCCCTCTATACTGTCTCATCAAACTCTCCCAGGGCAGGTACAGGGCGTTAGATACAGAGATAATCTCCCTCTACACTGTCCCATCAAACACTCCCAGGGCAGGTACAGGGAGTTAGATACAGAGTAAAGCTCACTCTACACTGTCCCATCAAACACTCCCAGGGCAGGTACAGGAAATTAGATACATAGATAATCTCACTCTACACTGTCCCTTCAAACTCTCCCAGGGCAGGTACAGGCGGTTAGATACAGAGTAAAGCCCCCTCTACACTGTCCCATCAAACACTCCCAGTGCAGGTACAGGGGGTAAGATACAGAGTAAAGCTCCCTCTACACTGTCCCATCAAACACTCCCAGGGCAGGTACAGGAGGTTAGATACAGAGTAAAGCTCCCTCTACACTGTCCCATCAAACACTCCCAGGGCAGGTACAGCACGGGATAGATACAGAGTACAGCTCACTCTGCACTGTCCAATCACACACTCCCAGGGCAGGTACAGGGGGTTAGATACGGAGATAATCTCCCTCTACACAGTCCCATCAAATACTCGCAGGGCAGGTACAGGGGGTTAGATACAGAGTAAAGCTCCCTCTACACTGTCCCATCAAACACTCCCAGGGCAGGTACAGGGAGTTAGATACAGAGTAAAGCTCCCTCTACACTGTCCCATCAAACACTCCCAGTGCAGGTACAGGGTGTTAGATACAGAGTAAAGCTCCCTCAATACTGTCCCATCAAACACTCCCAGGGCAGGTACAGCACGGGGTTAGATACAGAGTAAAGCTCCCTCTACACTGTCCCATCAAACACTCCCTGGGCAGGTACAGGGGGTTACATACAGAGTAAAGCTCCCTCGACACTGTCCAATCAAACACTCCCAGGGCAGGTACAGCACGGGGTTAGATACAGAGTAAAGCTCCCTCTACACTGTCCATCAAACACTCCCATGGCAGATACAGGGGGTTAGAAAAAAAGTAAAGCTACCTCTACACTGTCCCATCAAACACTCCCAGGGCAGGTACAGGGGGTTAGATACAGAGATAATCTCCCTCTACACTGTCCCATCAAACATTCCCAGGGCAGGTACAGGGGGTTAGATACAGAGTAAAGCTCCCTCTACACTGTCCCATCAAACACTCCCAGGGCAGGTACAGGGGGTTAGATACAGACAAAAGCTCCCTCTACACTGTCCCATCAAACAATCCCAGGGCAGGGACAGGAATTTAGATACAGAGTAAAGCTCCCTCTACACTGTCCCATGAAACACTCCCAGGGCACGTACAGCACGGGGTTAGATACAGAGTAAAGCTCCCTCTACACTGTCCCATCAAACACTCCCAGGGAAGGTACAGGGGGTTAGATACAGAGTAAAGCTCCCTCTACACTGTCCCATCAAACACTCCCAGGGCAGGTACAGGTGGTTAGATACAGAATAAAGCTCCCTCTACACTTTCCCATCAAACACTCCCAGGGCAGGTACAGGGGGTTAGATACAGAGTAAAGCTCCCTCTACACTGTCCCATCAAACACTCCCAGGGCAGGTACAGCACGGGGTTAGATACAGAGTAAAGCTCCCTCTACACTGTCCCATCAAACACTCCCAGGGCAGGTACAGCACGGGGTTAGATACAGAGTAAAGCTCCCTCTACACTGTCCCATCAAACACTCCCAGGGCAGGTACAGGGGGTTAGATACAGAGTAAAGCTCCCTCTACACTGTCCCATCAAACACTCCCAGGGCAGGTACAGGTGGTTTGATACAGAATAAAGCTCCCTCTACACTTTCCCATCAAACACTCCCAGGGCAGGTACAGGGGGTTAGATACAGAGTAAAGCTCCCTCTGCACTGTCCCATCAAACACTCCCAGGGCAGGTACAGGGGGTTAGATACAGAGTAAAGCTCCCTCTACACTGTCCCCATCAAACACTCCCAGGGAAGGTACAGGGGGTTAGATACAGAGTAAAGCTCCCTCTACACTGTCCCCATCAAACACTCCCAGGGCAGGTACAGCACGGGGTTAGATACAGAGTAAAGCTCCCTCTACACTGTCCCATCAAACTCGCCTAGGGCAGGTACAGGGGGTTAGATACAGAGTAAAGCTCCCTCTACACTGTCCCATCAAACACTCCCAGGGCAGGTACAGGGGGTTAGATACAGAGTAAAGCTCCCTCTACACTGTCCCATCAAACACTCCCAGGGCAGGTACAGGGGGTTAGATACAGAGTAAAGCTCCCTCTACACTGTCCCATCAAACTCGCCTAGGGCAGGTACAGGGGGTTAGATACAGAGTAAAGCTCCCTCTACACTGTCCCATCAAACACTCCCAGGGCAGGTACAGCACGGGGTTAGATACGGAGATAAGAACATATGAAATAGGACCAGGAGTAGGCCATATGGCCCCTCGAGCCTGCTCCACCATTTAATACGATCATGTCTGATCCGATCATGGACTCAGCTCCACTTCCCTGCCCGCTCCCTATAAACCCTTATCCCTTATCGGTTAAGGAACTGTCTATCTCTGTCTTAAATTTATTCAATGTCCCGGCTTCCACAGCTCTCTGAGGCAGCGAGTTCCACAGATTTACAACCCTCTGAGAGAAGAAATTCCTCCTCATCTCAGTTTTAAATGGGCGGCCCCTTATTCTAAGACCATGCCCCCTAGTTCTAGTCTCCCCCATCAGTGGGAACATCCTCTCTGTATCCACCTTGTCGACCCCCTATTATCTTATCCGTTTCGTTAGTTAGTTACCTGCGGTCTTATAGTTAATTACATTTGGAGAGAGCACCTCTCTGTTTGTCTCTCTGTCTCACTCCCTCTATCTCCCTCTCCCACTCTCCCTCTCTCCAACTCTATCTCTCCCATTCTGTCTCGCTACCTCTCTCTCCCTCTGTCTCTGTCTCTCTCCCTCTCTCCCACTCTGTATCGCTTCATCGCTCTCTCTCTCGCTTTCTCTCTCTCTCTGTTTCTCTCCCTCTCTCTCTACCTCTCTCTCTCCCGCTCTCTCTCTATTGTTCTCTCCGTCTCTCTATCTCTCTCCGTCTCTCTCTGTCTCGCTCTCTCTCTCACACTGTATCCCTCCCTCTTTCTCCCTCCCTCTCTCTCTCTCTGTTCCTCCCTCTCTCTCTCAATCTCTGTCTCGCTTTCGCACTCTCTCACACTATCTCTCTCTCTCGCTCTCTCTCTGTCTCTCTATCTCGCTGCCTCTCAATCCCTGTCTCTCTCTCACGCTCTCACGTTCTGTCTCTCTCTCTGTCTCTCTCTGTCCCTTTCTCTCTCTGTCTTTCTCTCTCTCTGTTTCTCACTTTCTCTCTTATCTGTCTTTCTCTCTATCTCTCTCGGTCTCATGACCTGTCTCTCTCTCTCTCTCTCTCTCGCTCTGTCTCTGTCTCTCTCTCCCTCTCTATCTCCATCTCTCTCTCTCTCTCCTCTCTCTCTCTCTCTGTCTCTCTCTCTCTCTCCCTCTCTATCTCCGTCTCTCTCTCTCTGTCTCTCTCTCTCTGTCTCTCCCTGTCTCCCTCAGTCTATCGGACTCTGAAACAAGAGACTTGGTATAAAATGGTCACCACGCATCTCGTAAAATGGCTGCTCAATCTCACACAAACTAATCCCACTGCCACACTCTCTCCCCACAGTCCCGTATCAATCCCCAAACTAATCACACTGCCCCGCTCTCTCCCCATAGCCCTGTATCAATCCCCAAACTAATCCCACTGCCCCGCTCTCTCCCCATAGTCCTGTATCAATCTCCAAACTAATCGCACTGTCCCGCTCTCTCCCCATAGTCCTGTATCAATCCACAAAGTAATCCCACTGCGCAATTTTCTCCCCATAGTCCTGTATCAATCCCCAAACTAATCCCACTGCCCCGCTCTCTCCCATAGTCCTGTATCAATCCCAAAACTAATCCCACTGCCCCGCTCTCTCCCCATAGCCTTCTATCAATCCCCAAACTAATCCCACTGCCCCGCTCTCTCCCCATAGTCCTGTGTCAATCCCCAAACTAATCCCACTGCCCCGCTCTCTCCCCATAGTCCTGTATTAATCTCCAAACTAATCCCACTGCCCCGCTCTCTCCCAATAGTCCTGTATCAATCCCCAAACTAATCCCACAGCCCCGCTCTCTCCCCATAGTCCTGTATCAATCTCCAAACTAATCCCACTGCCCCGCTCTCTCCCCATAGTCCTGTATCAATCTCCAAACTAATCCCACTGCCCCGCTCTCTCCCAATAGTCCTGTATCAATCCACAAAGTAATCCCACTGCCCCGCTCTCTCCCCATAGTCCTGTATCAATCTCCAAACTAATCCCACTGCCCCGCTCTCTCCCCATAGTCCTGTATCAATCCCCAGACGAATCCCACTGCCCCGCTCTCTCCCCATAGTCCTGTATCAATCCCCAAACTAATCCCACTGCCCCGCTCTCTCCCCATAGTCCTGTATCAATCCCCAAACTAATCCCACTGCCCCGCTCTCTCCCCATAGTCCTGTATCAATCTCCAAACTAATCACACTGCCCCGCTCTCTCCCCATAGTCCTGTATCAATCCCCAGACGAATCCCACTGCCCCGCTCTCTCCCCATAGTCCTGTATCAATCCCCAAACTAATCCCACTGCCCCGCTCTCTCCCCATAGTCCTGTATCAATCCCCAAACTAATCCCACTGCCCCACTCTCTCTCCATAGTCCTGTATCAATCCCCAAACTAATCCCACTGCCCCGCTCTCTCCCCATAGTCCTGTTCCAATCCCCAAACTAATCCCACTGCCCCGCTCTCTCTCCATAGTCCTGTTCCAATCCCCAAACTAATCCCACTGCCCCACTCTCTCCCCATAGTCCTGTATCAATCCCCAAACTAATCCCACTGCCCCGCTCTCTCCCCATAGTCCTGTTTCAATCCCCAAACTAATCCCACTGCCCCGCTCTCTCCCCATAGTCCTGTATCAATCCCCAAACTAATCCCACTGCCCCGCTCTCCCCATAGTCCTGTATCAATCCCCAAACTAATCCCACTGCCCCGCTCTCTCCCCATAGTCCTGTATCAATCCCCAAACTAATCCCACTGCCCCGCTCTCTCCCCATAGTCCTGTATCAATCTCCAAACTAGTCCCACTACCCCGCTCTCTCCCCATAGTCCTGTATCAATCTCCAAACTAATCCCACTGCCCCGCTCTCTCCCCATAGCCCTGTATCAATCCCCAAACTAATCCCACTGTCCCGCTCTCTCCCCATAGTCCTGTATCAATCCCAAACTAATCCCACTGTCCCGCTCTCTCCCCATAGTCCTGTATCAATCTCCAAACTAATCCCACTGCCCCGCTCTCTCCCCATAGTCCTGTATCAATCCCCAAACTAATCCCACTGTCCCGCTCTCTCCTCATAGTCCTGTATCAATCTCCAAACTAATCCCACTGCCCCGCTCTCTCCCCATAGTCCTGTATCAATCCCCAAACTAAACCCACTGCCCTGCTCTCTCCCCATAGTCCTGTATCAATCCCCAAACTAATCCCACTGCCCCGCTCTCTCCCCATAGTCCTGTTCCAATCCCCAAACTAATCCCACTGCCCCGCTCTCTCCCCATAGTCCTGTTCCAATCCCCAAACTAATCTCACTGCCCCACTCTCTCCCCAAAGCCTTGTATCAATCTCCAAACTAATCCCACTGTTCCGCTCTCTCCCTATAGTCCTGTTTCAATCCCCAAACTAATCCCACTGCCCCGCTCTCTCCCCATAGTCCTGTATCAATCCCCAAACTAATCCCACTGCCCCGCTCTCTCCCCATAGTCCTGTATCAATCCCCAAACTAATCCCACTGACCCCTCTCTCCCCATAGTCCTGTATCAATCCCCAAACTAATCCCACTGTCCCACTCTCTCCCCATAGTCTTGTATCAATCTCCAAACTAATCCCACTGCCCCTCTCTCCCCATAGTCCTGTATCAATCTCCAAACTAATCCCACTGCCCCTCTCTCCCCATAGTCCTGTATAAATCCCCAAACTAATCCCACTGCCCCGCTCTCTCCCCATAGTCCTGTATCAATCCCCAAACTAATCCCACTGCCCCGCTCTCTCCCCATAGTCCTGTTTCAATCCCCAAACAAATCCCACTGCCCCGATCTCTCCCTATAGTCCTGTATCAATCCCCAAACTAATCCCACTGCCCCGCTCTCTCCCCATAGTCCTGTATCAATCCCCAAACTAATCCCACTGCCCCGCTCTCCCCATAGTCCTGTATCACTCCCCAAACTAATGCCACTGCCCCGCTCTCTCCCCATAGTCCTGTATCAATCCCCAAACTAATCCCACTGCCCTGCTCTCTCCCCATAGTCCTGTATCAATCTCCAAACTAATCCCACTGCCCCGCTCTCTCCCCATCGCCCTGTATCAAACTCCAAACTAATCCCACTGCCCCGCTCTCTCCCCATAGTCCTGTATCAATCCCCAAACTCTCTTTGACTCTCTCTGTATCACTCGCTCTCTCCCTATCTCTCTCTATTCCCGTAACTCTCTCTCTCTGACTCTCTCTGTCTGTCTCTCCCTCTCTCTCTTTGACTCTCTCTGTATCACTCTCTCTCTCCCTATCTCTCTCTATCCCCCGAACTCTCTCTCTCTGACTCTCTCTGTCTCTCTCTCTCTCTCTGACTCTCTCTGTCTCTCTCACTCTCTGACTCTCTCCGTCTCTCTCTGTCTCGCTCTCTCTCTGACTCTCGCTGTCTCTCTCTCTCTGACTCTCTCTGTCTCTCTCTCACTCTCTTGTCACTCTCTATCTCTCTCTCTCTCTCCCTCTCTGTCTCTCTCTCTCTCTCTCTCTCTCTGTGTCTCTATTTCTATGTCTCTTTCTCTGTCTCTCTCTCTCTGTCTCTCCCTCTCTGTCTTTGACTCTCTCTGTCTCTCTCTCTCTGACTCTCTCTGTCTCTCTCTCTGACTCTCTCTGTCTCTCTCTCTCTCTCTATTTCTCTCACTCTCCATCTGACTATCTCTGTCTCTCTCTATCTCTGACTCTCTCTCTGACTCTCTCTTTCTCCCTCTCTGTCTCTCTCTCTCACTATCTCTCTCTCTCTGTCTCTCCCTCTCTCTCTTTGACTCTGTCTGTCTCTCTCTCTCTGACTCTCTCAGTCTCTCTCTCTCTCTCGCTGACTCTCTCCATCCATCTCTCTCTCTCTCTCTCTCTCTCTATCCCTCTCTCTGTCTCTCTCGCTCTCTCTCTGACTCTCTCTGTCTCTCTCTCTCTGACTCTCACCCTCTCTGTCTGTATGTCTGTTTCTTTCTCTGTATATCTCCCTCTCTCTCTCTCTGTGTCTCTCTGAAGCTCTCCCTGAACCACAGTGACAATGCACATACCGAACTTCAGTCATCCATTTTACATTTGTTAATGGTCGCCATTTGATGTTAACACTGGGAGATTGATTACAGAGACCGACTACTCTCTAATTTAACGTTAGCTGCTTAAAAGTGTACCTGCCCTGGGAGGGTTTGATGTGACAGTGTAGAGGGAGCTTTAATCTGTATCTAACCCCCTGTACCTGCCCTGGGAGTGTTTGATGGGACAGTGTAGAGGGAGCTTTACTCTGTATCTAACTCCCTGTACCTGCCCTGGGAGTGTTTGATGGGACAGTGTAGAGGGAGCTTTAATCTGTATCTAACCCCCTGTACCTGCCCTGGGAGTGTTTGATGGGACAGTGTAGAGGGAGCTTTACTCTGTATCTAACCCCCTGTAACTGCCCTGGGAATGTTTGATGGGACAGTGTAGAGGGAGCTTTACTCTGTATCTAACCCCCTGTACCTGCCCTGGGAGTGTTTGATGGGACAGTGTCGAGGGAGCTTTACTCTGTATCTAACCCCCTGTACCTGCCCTGGGCGTGTTTGATGGGACAGTGCAGAGGGAGCTTTACTCTGTATCTAACCCCCTGTACCTGCCCTGGGAGTGTTTGATGGGACAGTGTAGAGGGAGCTTTACTCTGTATCTAACCCCCTGACCCTGCCCTGGGAGTGTTTGATGGGACAGTGCAGAGGGAGCTTTACTCTCTATCTAACCTCCTGACCCTGCCCTGGGAGTGTTTGATGGGACAGTGTAGAGGGAACTTTACTCTGTATCTAACCCCGTGCTGTACCTGTCCTGGGAGTGTTTGATGGGACAGTGTAGAGGGAGCTTTACTCTGTATCTAACCCCCTGACCCTGCCCTGGGAGTGTTTGATGGGACAGTGTAGAGAGAGCTTTACTCTGCATCTAATCCCCTGTACCTGCCCTGAGAGTGTTTGATGGGACAGTGTAGAGGGAGCTTTACTCTGTATCTTACCCCCTGTACCTGCCCTGGGAGTGTTTGATGGGACAGTGTAGAGGGAGCTTTACTCTGTATCTAACCCCCTGTACCTGCCCTGGGAGTGTTTGATGGGACAGTGTAGAGGGAGCTTTACTCTGTATCGAACCTCCTGTACCTGCCCTGGGAGTGTTTGATGGGACAGTGTAGAGGGAGCTTTACTCTGTATCTAACCCCCTGTACCTGCCCTGGGAGTGTTTGATGGGACAGTGTAGAGGGAGCTTTACTCTGTATCTAACCCCCTGTACCTGCCCTGGGAGTGTTTGATGGGACAGTGTAGAGGGAGCTTTACTCTGTATCTAACCCCCTGTACCTGCCCTGGGAGTGTTTGATGGGACAGTGTAGAGGGAGCTTTACTCTGTATCTAACCCCCTGTACCTGCCCTGGGAGTGTTTGATGGGACAGTGTAGAGGGAGCTTTACTCTGTATCTAACCCCCTGTACATGCCCTGGGAGTGTTTGATGGGACAGTGTAGAGGGAGCTTTACTCTGTATCTAACCACCTGTACCTGCCCTGGGAGTGTTTGATGGGACAGTGTAGAGGGAGCTTTACTCAGTATCTAACCCCCTGTACCTGCCCTGGGAGTGTTTGATGGGACAGTGTAGAGGGAGCTTTACTCTGTATCTAACCCCCTGTAGCTGCCCTGGGAGTGTTTGATGGGACAGTGTGGAGGGAGATTAAATGCCCAACTCTCTCTGTCCCTCTCGCTTTCTCTCTGTCAGTCTCTCTCTCTGTCTGTTCCTCTCTCTCTCTCTCGCTCTCTCTTTCAGTCTCCCTGTCTCTCTCCCTCTCTGTATCTCTGTTCCTCTCTCTCTCTCGCTCTCTCTTTCAGTCTCCCTGTCTCTCTCCCTCTCTATCTCTGTTCCTCTCTCTCTCTCGCTCTCTCTTTCAGTCTCCCTGTCTCTCTCCCTCTCTGTATCTCTGTTCCTCTCTCTCTCTTGCTCTCTGTCAGTCTCTCTGTCTCCCTCTCTCCGTCTTGCTCCCTCACTCTCTCCCTCGTTCCCAATTTCTATCCATCTATCTCTCTTTCACTTTTTCCTCTGTCTGTGCTGCTGTCCATTTCCGATCTCACTCTTTCTTTCCCTTTTCTGTAACACGCTCTCTCTATCCCAAATTCTCTCACTGTTTCTCCCTGTCCACCTCTCTTTTTCTCTCTCCCTGTCTCTCATTCCCATTCTGATGTGTCCTTGATTGAAAAGTACCCTGACATATTGCAGCCTGACTGTTTAAACCCACAGCAAGAAATCACATTTCTGGGGCATTTTTGATTTGCTAACCATCCAATTGTGTCTTGGAATGTGTGGGTTAAATCTCGTTTCTCCATCTGAAAACTGTGAGTGTTTCAGATTGAGCAGTATATGGGATCAAAGGCTGATTCAGACAATGCTGCTTTGTGGAACGGTGTGATATCTTCACAGGGCAGGACATGGAGAAGTTTTGTTGGTTTGAATAAGGTGTAAATACGATTGTGTCGCCCCCCTCACAGACACACAGGATTGAAGCTGTTTACCATCAATGCCCTGAAAGAATGAAATGGTTCAACAAGGTGTGACTGACTTCAAACTCTTCAAACACATGAAGGACCCGGCGAGTGGGACCAATACACAAAGCCCCGAGCCCAGGCAGGCAAACCAGGTTTGATCACAGATCACTCAGACACGTGTCCTGGTGTAAAATGGTCACCACGCATCTCATGTAAAATGGGTGCACAATTTCACCCAAACTAATCCCACTGTCCCGCTCTCTCCCCATAGTCCTGTATCAATCTCCAAACTAATCCCACTGCCCCGCTCTCTCCCTATAGTCCTGTATCAATCCCAAACTAATCCCACTGCCCCGCTCTCTCCCTATAGTCCTATATCAATTCCCAAGCTAATCCCACTGCCCCGCTCTATCCCCATACTCCTGTATCAATCCCCAAACAATCCCACTGCCCCGCTCTCTCCCCATAGTCCTGTATGAATCTCCAAACTAATCCCACTGCCCCGCTCTCTCCCCATAGTCCTGTATCAATCTCCAAACTAATCCCACTGCCCCGCTCTCTCCCCATAGTCCTGTATCAATCCCCAAACTAATCCCACTGCCCCGCTCTCTCCCCATAGCCCTGTATCAATCCCAAACTAATCCCACTGCCCCGCTCTCTCCCCATAGTCCTGTATCAATCCCCAAACTAATCCCACTGTCCCGCTCTCTCCTCATAGACCTGTATCAATCCCAAACTAACCCCACTGCCCCGCTCTCTCCCCATAGTCCTGTATCAATCCCCAAACTAATCCCACTGCCCCACTCTCTCCCCATAGTCCTGTATCAATCCCCAAACGAATCCCACTGTCCCGCTCTCTCCCCATAGTCCTGTATCAATCCCCAAACTAATCCCACTGCCCCGCTCTCTCCCCATAGTACTGTATCAATCCTCAAACTAATCCCACTGCCCCGCTCTCTCCCCATAGTACTGTATCAATCCTCAAACTAATCCCACTGCCCCGCTCTCTCCCCATAGTCCTGTATCAATCCCCAAACTAATCCCACTGCCCCGCTCTCTCCCCATAGTCCTGCATCAATCTCCAAACTAATCCCACTGCCCCGCTCTCTCCCCATAGTCCTGTATCAATCCCCAAACTAATCCCACTGCCCCGCTCTCTCCCCATAGTCCTGTATCAATCCCCAAACTAATCCCACTGCCCCTCTCTCTCCCCATACCCCTGTACCAATCCCCAAACTAATCCCACTGCCCCGCTCTCTCCCCATAGTCCAGTATCAATCCCCAAACAAATCCCACTGCCCCGCTCTCTCCCCATAGTCCTGTATCAATCCCCAAACTAATCCCACTGCCCCTCTCTCTCCCCATAGTCCTGTATCAATCCCCAAACTAATCCCACTGACCCGCTCTCTCCCCATAGTCCTGTATCAATCCCCAAACTAATCCCACTGCCCCGCACTCTCCCCATAGTCCTGTATCAATCTCCAAACTAATCCCACTGCCCCGCTCTCTCCCCATAGTCCTGTATCAATCCCCAAACTAATCCTACTGCCCCGCTCTCTCCCCATAGTCCTGTATCAATCCCCAAACTAATCCCACTGCCCCGCTCTCTCCCCATAGTCCTGTATCAATCCCCAAACTAATCCCACTGCCCCGCTCTCTCCCCATAGTCCTGTATCAATCCCCAAACTAATCCCACTGCCCCGCTCTCTCCCCATAGTCCTGTATCAATCCCCAAACTAATCCCACTGCCCCGCACTCTCCCCATAGCCCTGTATCAATCCCCAAACTAATCCCACTGCCCCGCTCTCTCCCCATCGTCCTGTATCAATCCCCAAACTAATCCCACTGCCCCGCTCTCTCCCCATAGTCCTGTATCAATCCCAGAATCGATACAGAAAGTGAGACAGACAGAGAGAGAGAGAGACACACACACACTCTCTCTCTCCCTCTCGCTCTCTCTCACTGTCTATCTCTCTGTCTCTCTCACTCTCTCTGTTCCTCTCTTTCACTCTGTCCCTCTCTCTGTCTCGCCCTATTTCTGTCTCTCTCTCTCTCTGTCTCTCTCTCTCACTCTGTATCTCTCTTTCTCGCTCTTTCTCTCTTTCTGTCCCTCTCTCTGTTCCTCTCGCTCTCTCTCTCTCTCTCTCTCACTCTCTCTTTCCCTCTCTCTGTCCTTCTCCCTATCTCCCTCTCTCTCTCTGTGCCTCTCTCTCTCTCTCTGTCCTACAATCTCTATATCTCTGTCTCTCTCTCTCTCTCTCTCTCTTTCCCTGTGTTTCTCTCTCTCTTTCTGTCTCTCTCCCTCTTTCTCTCTATCCCTCTCTCTCTCTATCCCCCTCTCTCTCTATCCCTCTCTTTCTCTCTCTGTCTCTCTCTCCTGCATTTTTCCATCACTTTCTCTCTCTGTCCCTCTCTCTGTCTCCCTCTCTCTCTCTATATATATATATATAACTCTCTGTCTCTATCTCTCTCTCTCTATCTCTCTCACTCTCTCATTTTCTCACTCTCTGTCTATCTCTCTCTGTCTCTAACTCTCTGTCTCTCTGTCTCTCTCTCTCTCTTTCTCCGTCTCTTGCTCTCTCTCTCTGTCTCTCTGTCTCTCTCACTCACTCATTTTCTCTCTCTCTGTCTGTCTCTCTCTCTCTGTCTCTCTCTCTCTCTCTCTTTATCTGTTTCTCGCTCTCTCTCTCTGTCTCTCTCTCTCTCTGTGTCTCTGAGTTTCTCTCTCTGTCTCTCTCCTGTCTCTTTCCATCTTTCTCTCTCTCGCTCTGTCTCTCTGTCTCTCTAACTCTCTCTCTCACTGTCTCTCTCACTCTCTCTCTCTATCTATCTGTCTCTCTTTCTGTCGTCTCTCTGTCTCTGTCCCTCTCTCCCTACCTCTCTCTATCCCCCTTTCTCTCTGTCTGTTTCACTCTACCTCTCTCTGACACTCTCTGTCTCTCTCTGTCTCTCAGTCACACTCACTCTCTCTGTCTCTCTCTCTGCCTCGTTCTCTCGCTCTGTCTCTCTCTCTGACTTGTTCTCTCTGTCTCTCTCTCTCGCTCTGTCTTTCTCCTTCTCTCTCTGTCTCTCTCTCTCGCTCTGTCTCTCTCCTTCTCTCTCTCTCTGTCTCATTCCCTCTCTGTCTCCCTCTTCCTATCTCTCTCTATCCCTCTCTCCCACTCTCCTGTCTCTTTCCATCTCTCTCTGTCTCTCTATCTGTCTGTCTCTCTCTCTTTCTCTGTCTCTGTCACTCTCTCTCTCTCCCTCTCTCTGTGTTTCTCTCTCTGTCTCTCTCCCTCTCTCTCTCCTGTCTCTTTCCATCTCTCTCTCATTCTATCTCCCTCTCTCTTTCTCTCTCTCTGTCTCTCTCTCTCTGACAGCCTCGCTATGTCTCTCTCTCCCTCTATCTCTGTCCCTCTATCTGTCTCTCTCTCTGTTTCTCCCTCTCTCTTTCTCTGTCTCTCCCCCTCTCTCAACATCCGTCTCTCTTCCTATCCCTCTCTCTCTCTATCACTCTCGCTCTCTGTCTCCCTCTCTCTCTCTCCTGTTTCTTTCCATCTCTTGCTCTCTCTTTCTTTCTCTCTATCCCCCCCACGCTCTCTCTCTCTCTGTCTCTCTATCTCTCTCTGTCTTTCTCTCTGTCTGTCTCTCTCTCTCTCTGTCTCATTCACTCCCTATCTCTCTCTCTCTGTCTCTCTGTCTCTCTCTCTCTCTGTCTCTCTCTCTCTGTGTCTCTGAGTTTCTCTCTGTCTCTCTGTATCTCTCTCCTGTCTCTTTCCATCTCTTTCTCTCTCTCGGTCTCTCTTTCTCTCTCACTGTCTCTCTCTCTCTGTCCCTCCCTCTGTTCCCCGCTCTCTCTCTGTGTCTCTCTCACTATTTCTGTCTCTCTCTCTCTCTCACTCTCCCTATCTCTCTCTATCCCTCTCTCTCTGTCTGTCTGTCTCTCTCCCCCTCTCTCTGACACTCTCTGCCTCTCTCTCTCTCTTTGTCACACTCACTCTCTCTGTCTCTCTCTCTCTCTCTCTCTCTCGGTCTTTCTTTCTCTCTCTGACTCTCTCTGTCGCTCTCTCTCTCTCTCCCTTTCTGTCTCTCACTCTGTGTGTGTGTCTCGCTCTCTCTCTCTAACCCTCTCTGTCTCTCTGTCTCTCTCTCTCTGACTCTATCTGTCTCTCTCTCTCGCTTCCTCTCTGTCTCTCTCTCAATCTCTCTCTCCCTGTCTAAGTGTCTCTCCCTCTCTGTCTCTCTCTGTATGTATGTCTATCAATCCCCAAACTAATCCCACTGCCCCGCTCTCTCCCCATAGTCCTGTATCAATCCCCAAACTAATCCCACTGCCCCGCTCTCTCCCCATAGCCCTGTATCAATCCCAAACTAATCCCACTGCCCCGCTCTCTCCCCATAGTCCTGTATCAATCCCCAAACTAATCCCACTGTCCCGCTCTCTCCTCATAGACCTGTATCAATCCCAAACTAACCCCACTGCCCCGCTCTCTCCCCATAGTCCTGTATCAATCCCCAAACTAATCCCACTGCCCCGCTCTCTCCCCATAGTCCTGTATCAATCCCCAAACTAACCCCACTGCCCCACTCTCTCCCCATAGTCCTGTATCAATCCCCAAACTAATCCCACTGCCCCACTCTCTCCCCATAGTCCTGTATCAATCCCCAAACTAATCCCACTGCCCCGCTCTCTCCCCATAGTCCTGTATCAATCCCCACACTAATCCCACTGCCCCGCTCTCTCCCCATAGCCCTGTATCAATCCCCAAACTAATCCCGCTGCCCCGCTCTCTCCCCATAGTCCTGTATCAATCCCCAAACTAATCTCACTGCCCCGCTCTCTCCCCATAGTCCTGTATCAATCTCCAAACTAATCCCACTGCCCCGCTCTCTCCCCATAGCCCTGTATCAATCCCCAAACTAATCCCACTGCCCCGCTCTCTCCCCATAGTCCTGTATCAATCCCCAAACTAATCTCACTGCCCCGCTCTCTCCCCATAGTCCTGTATCAATCTCCAAACTAATCCCACTGCCCCGCTCTCTCCCCATAGTCCTGTATCAATCTCCAAACTAATCCCACTGCCCCGCTCTCTCCCCATAGTCCTGTATCAATCCCCAAACTAATCCCACTGCCCCTCTCTCTCCCCATAGTCCTGTATCAATCCCCAGACTAATCCCACTGCCCCGCTCTCTCCCCATAGTCCTGTATCAATCCCCAAACTAATCCCACTGCCCCGCTCTCTCCCCATAGTCCTGTATCAATCCCCAAACTAATCCCACTGCCCCGTTCTCTCCCCATCGTCCTGTATCAATCCCCAAACTAATCCCACTGCCCCGCTCTCTCCCCATAGTCCTGTATCAATCCCAGAATCGATACAGAAAGTGAGACAGACAGAGAGAGAGAGAGACACACACACACACACTCTCTCTCTCCCTCTCGCTCTCTCTCACTGTCTATCTCTCTGTCTCTCTCACTCTCTCTGTTCCTCTCTTTCACTCTGTCCCTCTCTCTGTCTCGCCCTATTTCTGTCTCTCTCTCTCTCTGTCTCTCTCTCTCACTCTGTATCTCTCTTTCTCGCTCTTTCTCTCTTTCTGTCCCTCTCTCTGTTCCTCTCGCTCTCTCTCTCTCTCTCTCTCCCTCTCTCTTTCCCTCTCTCTGTCCTTCTCCCTATCTCACTCTCTCTCTCTGTGCCTCTCTCTCTCTCTCTGTCCTACAATCTCTATATCTCTGTCTCTCTCTCTCTCTCTCTCTTTCCCTGTGTTTCTCTCTCTCTTTCTGTCTCTCTCTCTCTTTCTCTCTATCCCTCTCTCTCTCTATCCCCCTCTCTCTCTATCCCTCTCTTTCTCTCTCTGTCTCTCTCTCCTGCATTTTTCCATCACTCTCTCTCTCTGTCCCTCTCTCTGTCTCCCTCTCTCTATATATATATATATATATATATTTAACTCTCTGTCTCTATCTCTCTCTCTCTATCTCTCTCACTCTCTCATTTTCTCACTCTCTGTCTATCTCTCTCTGTCTCTAACTCTCTGTCTCTCTGTCTCTCTCTCTCTCTTTCTCCGTCTCTTGCTCTCTCTCTCTGTCTCTCTGTCTCTCTCACTCACTCATTTTCTCTCTCTCTGTCTGTCTCTCTCTCTCTGTCTCTCTCTCTCTCTCTCTTTATCTGTTTCTCGCTCTCTCTCTCTGTCTCTCTCTCTCTCTGTGTCTCTGAGTTTCTCTCTCTCTCTCTCTCTTGTCTCTTTCCATCTTTCTCTCTCTCGCTCTGTCTCTCTGTCTCTCTCTCTAACTCTCTCTCTGTGTCTCTCTCACTCTCTCTCTCTATCTATCTGTCTCTCTTTCTGTCGTCTCTCTGTCTCTGTCCCTCTCTCCCTATCTCTCTCTATCCCCCTTTCTCTCTGTCTGTTTCACTCTACCTCTCTCTGACACTCTCTGTCTCTCTCTGTCTCTCAGTCACACTCACTCTCTCTGTCTCTCTCTCTGCCTCGTTCTCTCGCTCTGTCTCTCTCTCTGACTTGTTCTCTCTGTCTCTCTCTCTCGCTCTGTCTTTCTCCTTCTCTCTCTGTCTCTCTCTCTCGCTCTGTCTCTCTCCTTCTCTCTCTCTTTGTCTCATTCCCTCTCTGTCTCTCTCTTCCTATCTCTCTCTATCCCTCTCTCCCACTCTCCTGTCTCTTTCCATCTCTCTCTGTCTCTCTATCTGTCTGTCTCTCTCTCTTTCTCTGTCTCTGTCACTCTCTCTCTCTCCCTCTCTCTGTCCCTCTCTCTGTGTTTCTCTCTCTGTCTCTCTCCCTCTCTCTCTCCTGTCTCTTTCCATCTCTCTCTCATTCTATCTCCCTCTCTCTTTCTCTCTCTCTGTCTCTCTCTCTCTGACAGCCTCGCTCTGTCTCTCTCTCTCTCTATCTGTTTCTATCTCTCTGTCTCTCGCTCTCTTTCTCTCTCCCTCTATCTCTGTCCCTCTATCTGTCTCTCTCTCTGTTTCTCCCTCTCTCTTTCTCTGTCTCTCCCCCTCTCTCAACATCCGTCTCTCTTCCTATCCCTCTCTCTCTCTATCACTCTCGCTCTCTGTCTCCCTCTCTCTCTCTCCTGTTTCTTTCCATCTCTTGCTCTCTCTTTCTTTCTCTCTATCCCCCCCACGCTCTCTCTCTCTCTGTCTCTCTATCTCTCTCTGTCTTTCTCTCTGTCTGTCTCTCTCTCTCTCTGTCTCATTCACTCCCTATCTCTCTCTCTCTGTCTCTCTCTCTCTCTCTGTCTCTCTCTCTCTGTGTCTCTGAGTTTCTCTCTGTCTCTCTGTATCTCTCTCCTGTCTCTTTCCATCGCTTTCTCTCTCTCGGTCTCTCTTTCTCTCTCACTGTCTCTCTCTCTCTGTCCCTCCCTCTGTTCCCCGCTCTCTCTCTCTGTCTCTCTCACTATTTCTGTCTCTCTCTCTCTCTCACTCTCCCTATCTCTCTCTATCCCTCTCTCTCTGTCTGTCTGTCTCTCTCCCCCTCTCTCTGACACTCTCTGCCTCTCTCTCTCTCTCTGTCACACTCACTCTCTCTGTCTCTCTCTCTCTCTCTCTCTCTCTGTCTTTCTTTCTCTCTCTGACTCTCTCTGTCTCTCTCTCTCTCTCTCTCCCTTTCTGTCTCTCACTCTGTGTGTGTGTCTCGCTCTCTCTCTCTAACCCTCTCTGTCTCTCTGTCTCTCTCTCTCTGACTCTATCTGTCTCTCTCTCTCGCTTCCTCTCTGTCTCTCTCTCAGTCTCTCTCTCCCTGTCTAAGTGTCTCTCCCTCTCTGTCTCTCTGTATTTATGTCTATCAATCCCCAAACTAATCCCACTGCCCCGCTCTCTCCCCATAGCCCTGTATCAATCCCAAACTAATCCCACTGCCCCGCTCTCTCCCCATAGTCCTGTATCAATCCCCAAACTAATCCCACTGTCCCGCTCTCTCCTTATAGACGTGTATCAATCCCAAACTAACCCCACTGCCCCGCTCTCTCCCCATAGTCCTGTATCAATCCCCAAACTAATCCCACTGCCCCACTCTCTCCCCATAGTCCTGTATCAATCCCCAAACGAATCCCACTGTCCCGCTCTCTCCCCATAGTCCTGTATCAATCCCCAAACTAATCCCACTGCCCTGCTCTCTCCCCATAGTCCTGTATCAATCCTCAAACTAATCCCACTGCCCCGCTCTCTCCCCATAGTACTGTATCAATCCCCAAACTAATCCCACTGCCCCGCTCTCTCCCCATAGTCCTGTATCAATCCCCAAACTAATCCCACTGCCCCGCTCTCTCCCCATAGTACTGTATCAATCCCCAAACTAGTCCCACTGCCCCGCTCTCTCCCCATAGTCTTGTATCAATCCTCAAACTAATCCCACTGCCCCGCTCTCTCCCCATAGTCCTGTATCAATCCCCAAACTAGTCCCACTGCCCCGCTCTCTCCCCATAGTCCTGTATCAATCTCCAAACTAATCCCACTGCCCCGCTCTCTCCCCATAGTCCTGTATCAATCCCCAAACTAATCCCACTGCGCCACTCTCTCCCCATACCCCTGTACCAATCCCCAAACTAATCCCACTGCCCCGCTCTCTCCCCATAGTCCAGTATCAATCCCCAAACTAATCCCACTGCCCCGCTCTCTCCCCATAGTCCTGTATCAATCCCCAAACTAATCCCACTGCCCCGCTCTCTCCCCATAGTCCTGTATCAATCCCCAAACTAATCCCACTGCCCCGCTCTCTCCCCATAGTCCTGTATCAATCCCCAAACTAATCCCACTGCCCCGCTCTCTCCCCATAGTCCTGTATCAATCCCCAAACTAATCCCACTGCCCCGCTCTCTCACCATAGTCCTGTATCAATCCCCAAACTAATCCCACTGCCCCGCTCTCTCCCCATAGTCCTGTATCAATCCCCAAACTAATCCCACTGCCCCGCACTCTCCCCATAGCCCTGTATCAATCCCCAAACTAATCCCACTGCCCCGCTCTCTCCCCATCGTCCTGTATCAATCCCCAAACTAATCCCACTGACCCGCTCTCTCCCCATAGTCCTGTATCAATCCCCAAACTAATCCCACTGCCCCGCTCTCTCCCCATAGTCCTGTATCAATCCCCAAACTAATCCCACTGCCCCGCTCTCTCCCCATAGCCCTGTATCAATCTCCAAACTAATCCCACTGCCCCGCTCTCTCCCCATCGTCCTGTATCAATCCCCAAACTAATCCCACTGCCCCGCTCTCTCCCCATAGTCCTGTATCAATCCCAGAATCGATACAGAAAGTGAGACAGACAGAGAGAGAGAGAGACACACACACACACACTCTCTCTCTCCCTCTCGCTCTCTCTCACTGTCTATCTCTCTGTCTCTCTCACTCTCTCTGTTCCTCTCTTTCACTCTGTCCCTCTCTCTGTCTCGCCCTATTTCTGTCTCTCTCTCTCTCTGTCTCTCTCTCTCACTCTGTATCTCTCTTTCTCGCTCTTTCTCTCTTTCTGTCCCTCTCTCTGTTCCTCTCGCTCTCTCTCTCTCTCTCCCTCTCTCTTTCCCTCTCTCTGTCCTTCTCCCTATCTCCCTCTCTCTCTCTGTGCCTCTCTCTCTCTCTCTGTCCTACAATCTCTATATCTCTGTCTCTCTCTCTCTCTCTCTCTTTCCCTGTGTTTCTCTCTCTCTTTCTGTCTCTCTCCCTCTTTCTCTCTGTCCCTCTCTCTCTCTATCCCCCTCTCTCTCTATCCCTCTCTTTCTCTCTCTGTCTCTCTCTCCTGCATTTTTCCATCACTCTCTCTCTCTGTCCCTCTCTCTGTCTCCCTCTCTCTATATATATATATATATATTTAACTCTCTGTCTCTATCTCTCTCTCTCTATCTCTCTCACTCTCTCATTTTCTCACTCTCTGTCTATCTCTCTCTGTCTCTAACTCTCTGTCTCTCTGTCTCTCTCTCTCTCTTTCTCCGTCTCTTGCTCTCTCTCTCTGTCTCTCTGTCTCTCTCACTCACTCATTTTCTCTCTCTCTGTCTGTCTCTCTCTCTCTGTCTCTCTCTCTCTCTCTCTTTATCTGTTTCTCGCTCTCTCTCTCTGTCTCTCTCTCTCTCTGTGTCTCTGAGTTTCTCTCTCTCTCTCTCTCTCTTGTCTCTTTCCATCTTTCTCTCTCTCGCTCTGTCTCTCTGTCTCTCTCTCTAACTCTCTCTCTCAGTGTCTCTCTCACTCTCTCTCTCTATCTATCTGTCTCTCTTTCTGTCGTCTCTCTGTCTCTGTCCCTCTCTCCCTATCTCTCTCTATCCCCCTTTCTCTCTGTCTGTTTCACTCTACCTCTCTCTGACACTCTCTGTCTCTCTCTGTCTCTCAGTCACACTCACTCTCTCTGTCTCTCTCTCTGCCTCGTTCTCTCGCTCTGTCTCTCTCTCTGACTTGTTCTCTCTGTCTCTCTCTCTCTCGCTCTGTCTTTCTCCTTCTCTCTCTGTCTCTCTCTCTCGCTCTGTCTCTCTCCTTCTCTCTCTCTTTGTCTCATTCCCTCTCTGTCTCTCTCTTCCTATCTCTCTCTATCCCTCTCTCCTGTCTCTTTCCATCTCTCTCTGTCTCTCTATCTGTCTGTCTCTCTCTCTTTCTCTGTCTCTGTCACTCTCTCTCTCTCCCTCTCTCTGTCCCTCTCTCTGTGTTTCTCTCTCTGTCTCTCTCCCTCTCTCTCTCCTGTCTCTTTCCATCTCTCTCTCATTCTATCTCCCTCACTCTTTCTCTCTCTCTGTCTCTCTCTCTCTGACAGCCTCGCTCTGTCTCTCTCTCTCTCTATCTGTTTCTATCTCTCTGTCTCTCGCTCTCTTTCTCTCTCCCTCTATCTCTGTCCCTCTATCTGTCTCTCTCTCTGTTTCTCCCTCTCTCTTTCTCTGTCTCTCCCCCTCTCTCAACATCCGTCTCTCTTCCTATCCCTCTCTCTCTCTATCACTCTCGCTCTCTGTCTCCCTCTCTCTCTCTCCTGTTTCTTTCCATCTCTTGCTCTCTCTTTCTTTCTCTCTATCCCCCCCACGCTCTCTCTCTCTCTGTCTCTCTATCTCTCTCTGTCTTTCTCTCTGTCTGTCTCTCTCTCTCTCTGTCTCATTCACTCCCTATCTCTCTCTCTCTGTCTCTCTGTCTCTCTCTCTCTCTGTCTCTCTCTCTCTGTGTCTCTGAGTTTCTCTCTGTCTCTCTGTATCTCTCTCCTGTCTCTTTCCATCTCTTTCTCTCTCACTGTCTCTCTCTCTCTGTCCCTCCCTCTGTTCCCCGCTCTCTCTCTCTGTCTCTCTCACTATTTCTGTCTCTCTCTCTCTCTCACTCTCCCTATCTCTCTCTATCCCTCTCTCTCTGTCTGTCTGTCTCTCTCCCCCTCTCTCTGACACTCTCTGCCTCTCTCTCTCTCTCTGTCACACTCACTCTCTCTGTCTCTCTCTCTCTCTCTCTCTCTCTGTCTTTCTTTCTCTCTCTGACTCTCTATGTCTCTCTCTCTCTCTCCCTTTCTGTCTCTCACTCTGTGTGTGTGTCTCGCTCTCTCTCTCTAACCCTCTCTGTCTCTCTGTCTCTCTCTCTCTGACTCTATCTGTCTCTCTCTCTCGCTTCCTCTCTGTCTCTCTCTCAGTCTCTCTCTCCCTGTCTAAGTGTCTCTCCCTCTCTGTCTCTCTCTGTATGTATGTCTATCAATCCCCAAACTAATCCCACTGCCCCGCTCTCTCCCCATAGCCCTGCATCAATCCCTAAACTAATCCCACTGCCCCGCTCTCTCCCCATAGTCCTGTATCGATCCCCAAACTAATCCCACTGCCCCGCTCTCTCCCCATAGTCCTGTATCAATCCCCAAACTAATCCCACTGCCCCGCTCTCTCCCCATAGTCCTGTATCAATCTCCAAACTAATCCCACTGCCCCGCTCTCTCCCCATAGTCCTGTATCAATCCCCAAACTAATCCCACTGCCCCGCTCTCTCCCCACAGTCTGTATCAATCCCCAAACTAATCCCACTGCCCCGCTCTCTCCCCATAGCCCTGTATCAATCCCCAAACTAATCCCACTGCCCCGCTCTCTCCCCATACTCCTGTATCAATCCCAGAATCGATACAGAAAGTGAGACAGACAGAGAGAGAGAGAGAGAGACACACACACACCCACTCTCTCTATCTCCCTCTTGCTCTCTCTCACTGTCTCTCTCTCTCTGTCTCTCTCACTCTCTCTGTTCCTCTCTTTCACTCTGTCCCTCTCTCTGTCTCGCCCTATTTGTGACTCTCTCTCTCTCTCTCTGTCTCTCTCTCTCACTCTGTATCTCTCTTTCTCGCTCTTTCTCTCTCTCTGTCCCTCGCTCTGGTCCTCTCGCTCTCTCTCTCTCTCTCTCCCTCTCTCTTTCCCTCTCTCTGTCCTTCTACCTATCTCCCTCTCTCTCTGTGCCTCTCTCTCTCTCTGTCCTACAATCTCTATCTCTCTGTCTCTCTCTCTCTCTCTCTCTTTCCCTGTGTTTCTCTCTCTCTTTCTGTCTCTCTCCCTCTTTCTCCCTATCCCTCTCTCTCTCTATCCCCTCTCTCTCTATCCCTCTCTTTCTATCTCTCCTGCATTTTTCCATCACTCTCTCTCTCTGTCCCTCTCTCTGTCTCCCTCTCTATATATATATATATAAAACTCTCTGTCTCTATCTCTCTATCTCTATCTCTCTCACTCTCTCACTCTCTCTCTCTATCTATCTGTCTCTCTTTCTGTCGTCTCTCTCTCTCTGTCCCTCTCTCCCTATCTCCCTTTCTCTCTGTCTGTTTCACTCTACCTCTCTCTGACACTCTCTGTCTCTCTCTGTCTCTCAGTCACACTCACTCTCTGTGTCTCTCTCTCTGCCTCGTTCTCTCGCTCTGTCTCTCTCTCTGACTTGTTCTCTCTGTCTCTCTCTCTCGCTCTGTCTTTCTCCTTCTCTCTCTGTCTCTCTCTCTTGCTCTGTCTCTCTCCTTCTCTCTCTCTCTCTGTCTCATTCCCTCTCTGTCTCTCTCTTCCTATCTCTCTCTATCCCTCTCTCCCACTCTCCTGTCTCTTTCCATCTCTCTCTTTCTCTCTATCTGTCTGTCTCTCTCTCTTTCTCTGTCTCTGTCACTCTCTCTCTCTCCCTCTCTCTGTCCCTCTCTCTGTGTTTCTCTCTCTGTCTCTCTCCCTCTCTCTCTCCTGTCTCTTTCCATCTCTCTCTCATTCTATTTCCCTCTCTCTTTCTCTCTCTCTGTCTCTCTCTCTCTGACAGCCTCGCTCTGTCTCTCTCTCTCTCTATCTGTTTCTATCTCTCTGTCTCTCGCTCTCTTTCTCTCTCCCTCTATCTCTGTCTCTCTATCTATCTCTCTCTCTCTGTTTCTCCCTCTCTCTCTCTCTGTCTCTCTCCCTCTCTCTGTGTTTCTCTCTCTCTTTCTCTGTCTCTCCCCCTCTCTCAACATCCGTCTCTCTTCCTATCCCTCTCTCTCTCTATCACTCTCGCTCTCTGTCTCCCTCTCTCTCTCTCCTGTTTCTTTCCATCTCTTGCTCTCTCTTTCTTTCTCTCTGTCCCCCCCACGCTCTCTCTCTCTCTGTCTCTCTATCTCTCTCTGTCTTTCTCTCTGTCTGTCTCTCTCTCTCTCTGTCTCATTCACTCACTATCTCTCTCTCTCTGTCTCTCTGTCTCTCTCTCTCTCTGTCTCTCTCTCTATCCCTCTCTCTCTATCCCTCTCTATCTATCCCTCTCTCTCACTCCCTCTCTCTCTCTCTCTGTCTCTCTCTCTCTGTGTCTCTGAGTTTCTCTCTGTCTCTCTGTATCTCTCTCCTGTCTCTTTCCATCTCTTTCTCTCTCTCGGTCTCTCTTTCTCTCTCACTGTCTCTCTCTCTCTGTCCCTCCCTCTGTTCCCCGCTCTCTCTCTCTGTCTCTCTCACTATTTCTGTCTCTCTCTCTCTCTCACTCTCCCTATCTCTCTCTATCCCTCTCTCTCTGTCTGTCTGTCTCTCTCCCCCTCTCTCTGACACTCTCTGCCTCTCTCTCTCTCTCTGTCACACTCACTCTCTCTGTCTCTCTCTCTCGCTCTCTCTCTCTGTCTTTCTTTCTCTCTCTGACTCTCTCTGTCTCTCTCTCTCTCTCTCCCTTTCTGTCTCTCACTCTGTGTGTGTGTCTCGCTCTCTCTCTCTAACCCTCTCTGTCTCTCTGTCTCTCTCTCTCTGACTCTATCTGTCTCTCTCTCTCTCTCTCTCTCTGTCTTTCTTTCTCTCTCTGACTCTCTCTGTCTCTCTCTCTCTCTCTCCCTTTCTGTCTCTCACTCTGTGTGTGTGTCTCGCTCTCTCTCTCTAACCCTCTCTGTCTCTCTGTCTCTCTCTCTCTGACTCTATCTGTCTCTCTCTCTCGCTTCCTCTCTGTCTCTCTCTCAGTCTCTCTCTCCCTGTCTAAGTGTCTCTCCCTCACTGTCTCTCTGTATGTATGTCTATCAATCCCCAAACTAATTCCACTGCCCCGCTCTCTCCCCATAGTCCTGTATCAATACCCAAACTAATCCCACTGCCCCGCTCTCTCCCCATAGTCCTGTATCAATCCCCAAACTAATCCCTCTGCCCCGCTCTCTCCCCATAGCCCTGTATCAATCCCCAAACTAATCCCACTGTCCCGCTCTCTCCCCATAGTCCTGTATCAATCCCCAAACTAATCCCACTGCCCCGCTCTCTCCCCATAGTCCTGTATCAATCCCAAACTAATCCCACTGCCCCGCTCTCTCCCCATAGTCCTGTATCAATCCCCAAACTAATCCCATTGCCCCGCTCTCTCCCCATAGTCCTGTATCAATCCCCAAACTAATCCCACTGCCCCGCTCTCTCCCCATAGTCCTGTATCAATCCCCAAACTAATCCCATTGCCCCGCTCTCTCCCCATAGTCCTGTATCAATCCCCAAACTAATCCCTCTGCCCCGCTCTCTCCCCATAGTCCTGTATCAATCCCCAAACTAATCCCACTGCCCCGCTCTCTCCCCATAGTCCTGTATCAATCCCCAAACTAATCCCACTGCCCCGCACTCTCCCCATAGTCCTCTATCAATCCCCAAACTAATCCCACTGACCCGCTCTCTCCCCATAGTCCTGTATCAATCCCAGAATCGATACAGAAAGTGAGACAGACAGAGAGAGAGAGAGAGACACACACACACACACTCTCTCTCTCTCCCTCTCGCTCTCTCTCACTGTCTCTCTCTCTGTCTCTCTCACTCTCTCTGTTCCTCTCTTTCACTCTGTCCCTCTCTCTGTCTCGACCTATTTGTGACTCTCTCTCTCTCTCTCTGTCTCTCTCTCTCACTCTGTATCTCTCTTTCTCGCTCTTTCTCTCTCTGTCCCTCTCTCTGTTCCTCTCGCTCTCTCTCTCTCTCTCTCCCTCTCTCTTTCCCTCTCTCTGTCCTTCTACCTATCTCCCTCTCTCTCTCTGTGCCTCTCTCTCTCTCTGTCCTACAATCTCTATCTCTCTGTCTCTCTCTCTCTCTCTCTCTTTCCCTGTGTTTCTCTCTCTCTTTCTGTCTCTCTCCCTCTTTCTCCCTATCCCTCTCTGCCTCTATCCCCCTCTCTCTCTATCCCTCTCTTTCTCTCTCTGTCTCTCTCTCCTGCATTTTTCCATCACTCTCTCTCTCTGTCCCTCTCTCTGTCTCCCTCTCTCTCTATATATATATAACTCTCTGTCTCTATCTCTCTCTCTCTATCTCTCTCACTCTCTCATTTTCTCACTCTCTGTCTATCTCTCTCTGTCTCTAA
The DNA here is from genome assembly GCF_044704955.1 of Pristiophorus japonicus. Taxonomy (NCBI): domain Eukaryota; kingdom Metazoa; phylum Chordata; class Chondrichthyes; family Pristiophoridae; genus Pristiophorus; species Pristiophorus japonicus. The sequence goes on along the minus strand of NW_027251810.1, from coordinate 590,229 downwards.
CTCTCTGTCTCTCTGTCTCTCTCTCTCTCTTTCTCCGTTTCTTGCTCTCTCTCTCTGTCTCTCTGTCTCTCTCACTCACTCATTTTCTCTCTCTCTGTCTGTCTCTCTCTGTCTCTTTCTCTCTGTCTCTCTCTCTCTCTTTCTCCGTTTCTTGCTCTCTCTCTCTGTCTCTCTGTCTCTCTCACTCACTCATTTTCTCTCTCTCTGTCTGTCTCTCTCTGTCTCTATCTCTCTGTCTCTCTCTCTCTCTCTCTTTATCTGTTTCTCTCTCTCTCTCTCTCTCTCTCTGTCTCTCTCTCTCTCTGTGTCTCTGAGTTTCTATCTCTCTCTCTCTCCTGTCTCTTTCCATCTTTCTCTCTCTCGCTCTGTCTCTCTCTCTATCTCTCTCTCACTGTCTCTCTCACTCTCTCTCTCTATCTGTCCTCTTTCTGTCGTCTCCCTCTCTCTGTCCCTCTCTCCCTATCTCTCTCTATCCCCCTTTCTCTCTGTCTGGTTTCACTCTACCTCTCTCTGACACTCTCTGTCTCTCTGAGTCTCTCAGTCACACTCACTCTCTCTGTCTCTCTCTCTGCCTCGTTCTCTCGCTCTGTCTCTCTCTCTGACTTGTTCTCTCTGTCTCTCTCTCTCTCGCTCTGTGTTTCTCCTTCTCTCTCTGTCTCTCTCTCTCGCTCTGTCTCTCTCCTTCTCTCTCTCTCTGTCTCACTCCCTCTCTGTCTCTCTCTTCCTATCTCTCTCTATCCCTCTCTCCCACTCTCCTGTCTCTTTCCATCTCTCTCTTTCTCTCTGTCTTTCTATCTGTCTGTCTCTCTCTCTTTCTCTGTCTCTGTCACTCTCTCTCTCTCCCTCTCTTTGTCCCTCTCTCTGTGTTTCTCTCTCTGTCTCTCTCCCTCTCTCTCTCCTGTCTCTTTCCATCTCTCTCTCAATCTATCTCCCTCTCTCTTTCTCTCTCTCTGTCTCTCTCTCTCTGACAGCCTCGCTCTGTCTCTCTCTCTCTCTATCTGTTTCTATCTCTCTGTCTCTCGCTCTCTTTCTCTGTCTCTCTATCTCTGTCTCTCTATCTGTCTCTCTCACTCTGTTTCTCCCTCTCTCTCTCTCTGTCTCTCTCCCTCTCTCTGTGTTTCTCCCTCTCTTTCTCTGTCTCTCCCCCTCTCTCAACATCCGTCTCTCTTCCTATCCCTCTCTCTCTCTATCACTCTCGCTCTCTGTCTCCCTCTCTCTCTCTCTCCTGTTTCATTCCATCTCTTGCTCTCTCTTTTTTTCTCTCTGTCCCCCCCACGCTCTCCCTCTCTCTGTCTCTCTCTCTAACTCTCTATCTCTCTCTGTCTTTTTCTCCGTCCCTCTCTCTCTCTGTCTCTCTCTCTCTCTCTGTCTCATTCACTCCCTATCTCTCTCTCTCTGTCTCTCTGTCTCTCTGTCTCTCTCTCTCTCTGTCTCTCTCTCTATCCCTCTCTCTCTATCCCTCTCTCTCACTCCCTCTCTCTCTCTCTGTCTCTCTCTCTCTGTGTCTCCGAGTTTCTCTCTGTCTCTCTGTATCTCTCTCCTGTCTCTTTTCATCTCTTTCTCTCTCTCGGTCTCTCTTTCTTTCTCACTGTCTCTCTCTCTCTGTCCCTCCCTCTGTTCCCCGCTCTCTCTCTCTGTCTCTCTCACTATTTCTGTCTCTCTCTCTCTCTCACTCTCCCTATCTCTCTCTATCCCTCTCTCTCTGTCTGTCTGTCTCTCTCCCCCTCTCTCTGACACTCTCTGCCTCTCTCTCTCTCTCTGTCACACTCACTCTCTCTGTCTCTCTCTCTCTCCCTCTCTGTCTTTCTTTCTCTCTCTGACTCTCTCTGTCTCTCTCTCTCTCTCTCCCTTTCTGTCTCTCACTCTCTGTGTGTGTCTCGCTCTCTCTCTCTGACCCTCTCTGTCTCTCTGTCTCTCTCTGACTCTATCTGTGTCTCTCTCTCTCTTCCTCTCTGTCTCTCTTTCAGTCTCTCTCTCCCTGTCTAAGTGTCTCTCCCTCTCTGTCTCTCTCTCTCTCTCTCCCTTTCTGTCTCTCACTCTCTGTGTGTGTCTCGCTCTCTCTCTCTGACCCTCTCTGTCTCTCTGTCTCTCTCTCTCTGACTCTATCTGTCTCTCTCTCTCTCTTCCTCTCTGTCTCTCTCTCAGTCTCTCTCTCCCTGTCTAAGTGTCTCTCCCTCTCTGTCTCTCTCTGTCTGTATGTCTATCAATCCCTAAACTAATCCCACTGCCCTGCTCTCTCCCCATAGCCCTGTATCAATCTCTAAACTAATCCCACTGCCTCGCTCTCTCCCCATATTCCTGTATCAATCCCCAAACTAATCCCACTGCCCCGCTCTCTCACCATAGTCCTGTATCAATCCCTAAACTAATCCCACTGCCCCGCTCTCTCCCCATAGTCCTGTATCAATCTCTAAACTAATCCCACTGCCCTGCTCTCTCCCCATAGCCCTGTATCAATCTCTAAACTAATCCCACTGCCTCGCTCTCTCCCCATATTCCTGTATCAATCCCTAAACTAATTCCACTGCCCCGCTCTCTCCCCATAGTCCTGTATCAATCCCTAAACTAATCCCACTGCCCCGCTCTCTCCCCATAGCCCTGCTTCAATCCCTGAACTTATCCCAATGCCCCGCTCTCTCCCGATAGCCCTGTATCATTCCCCAAAATAATCCCACTGCCCCGCTCTCTCCCCACAGTCCTGTAGCAATCCCCAAACTAATCCCACTGCC
>NW_027251810.1:567500-580000 GCF_044704955.1 Pristiophorus japonicus | reverse complement strand
TTTATCTCCGTCTTTCCCTCTCTATGAATCTCCCTCTCTCTCTCTCTGTCTCTGTCTCTCTCTCTCTCTCTCTCTCTCTCTCTCTCTCCTCTGTCTCTCTCTCTCTCTCTCTCTCTCACTCTGTCTCTCTCATTCTGTCTGTCTCTCTTTCTCTCTTTGCCTCTGTCTCTGTCTCCGTCTCTCTCTTTCTCTGTCTCTCTCTGTCTCTCTCTCTCTCTCCTCTGTCTCTCTCACTCTGTCTCTCTCATTCTGTCTGTCTCTCTTTCTCTCTTTGCCTCTGTCTCTGTCTCCGTCTCTCTCTTTCTCTGTCTCTCTCTGTCTCTCTCTCTCTCTCCTCTGTCTCTCTCACTCTGTCTCTCTCATTCTGTCTGTCTCTCTTTCTCTCTTTGCCTCTGTCTCTGTCTCCGTCTCTCTCTTTCTCTCTCTGTCTCTCTCTCTCTCTCTCTGTTTGTCTCGCTCTGCCTGTCTCTCTCTCTCTGTCTGTCTCTCTCTCTCTGCGTCTTTCTCTCTCTCTGCCTCTGTCTCTCTCACCCTCTCTCTCTGAGTCTCTCTCTATCGCTCTCCGTCTCTCCGTCTCTCTCTGTCTCTCTCTCTCTGCATCTCTCTAAAAACGCTGCCTCTATCACTCTGTCTCTCTTGCTCCCTCTCTCTGTCTCTCTCGCTCTGTATTTTTCACTGTCTCTCTCTCACTCTCTATCTCTCTTCATCTGCTTATCTCTGACTCTCTCTCTCTCCCTCTCTCTCTGCCTCTCTCTCTCTGTCTGTCTCTCTCTCTCTCACACTCTCTATCTCTCTCCATCTGCTTATCTCTGACTCTCTCTCTCTCTCGCTCTCTCTGTCTCTCTCTCTCTCTATCTCTATCTCTCTCTCGCTCTCTCTATGTCTCCCTCTCTCTCTGTGCCTCTCTCCCTCTCTATATCTCTCTCTCTCTATCTGTGTCTATCTCTATCTTTCTCCCTCTCTCGCTCTCTGTCTCTCTCGGTCTCTCTCTCTCACACTATCTCTCTCTCTCTCTACTCGCTCTCCCTCTCCTTCTCTCCATCTCTGTCTCTCCATCTCTGTCTCTCTCTCTCGCGCTCTCACGTTCTGTCTCTCTGTCTCAATCTGTCTCTCTCTCTCTCTGTCTTTCTCTCTCTTTGTCTCTCACTTTCTCTCTGTCTCTCTCTCTATCTGTCTCACTCTCTCACTCCCTGTCTCTCTCTATTTCTCACTCTCGCTCTGTCTCTCCCTCTCTCTCCCTCTCGATCTCCGTCTTTCTTTCTTTCTCTCTCTCTCTCTCTCTCTCTCTATCGCCCTATCTTTCTGTCTCTCTCTCTCTCTCACTCTCTCTCTGTTTCTCTCCTTCTCTCTCTCTATTTCTGTCTCTCTATCTCTCTGTCTTTCACTCTCTCTCTGTCTCTCACTCTGTCTCTCTCTCTCTCTCGCTCTCTGTCTCTCTCTTTCTCTGCCTGTCTCTCTGTCTCTCTGTTTTTCTCTCCATCTTTCCCTCTCTGTCCCTCTCTCCCTCTCGCTCTGTCACTCTCTCTCTCTGTATCTCTCCGTGTCTTAATCTCCATCTTTCCCTCTCACCTATCAATCTCTCTCTCTCTCTGTCTCTCTATCTGTCTTTCCCTCTCTCTATCTGTCGATCTCTCTCTATGTCTTTCTCTCTGTCTTTCTCTCTATCTCTCTCTCTCTGCCTGTCTCTCCGTCTCTCTCTCTCTCTTTCACTTTCTCCCTGTCTCTCTCTCTCTCTCTAGCTCTGTATTTTTCTCTGTCTATCTCTCTCTCGCTCTCTCATCTTCACTCTCTGAGTCTCTCTCTATCTCGCTTCATCTCTCCCTCTCGCTCTGTCTCTCTCTCTCTCTCTCTGTATCTCTCTATAATTCTGTCTCTCTGTCTCTCTCTGTCTGTCTGCCTATCTCTGACTCTCTCTCTCTCTCTGTCTCTCTCTCTGTCTCTATCTCTCTCTCTCTCTCTCTCTGTCTCTGTCTCTCTCTCTCTCTCTCTGTATCTCTCTATAATTCTGTCTCTCTGTCTCTCTCTGTCTGTCTGCCTATCTCTGTCTCTCTCTCTCTCTCTCTCTCTCTCTGTCTCTATCTCTCTCTCTCTCTCTCTCTGTCTCTCTCTCTCTGTTTCGGTTTCTCTCTCCATCTTTCCCTCTCTCTCTGTCTCCCTCTCACTCTCGCTCTGTCTCTCTCTCTCTCTCTGTATCTTTCCATGTCTTTATCTCCGTCTTTCCCTCTCTCGCTATCAATCTCTCTATCTCTGTCTCTTTTTCTGTCTCTCTCTGTCTCTCTCTCTCTCTCTCTCTCTCTATCTCTGTCTCTCTCTCGCGCGCTCTCTGACTCTCCATCTCTATCTCTCTCTGTCTCTGACTCTCTCTCTCAGTCTTTCTCTCTGTCTTTCTTTCGCTCTCTCTGTCTCTCTCTTTCTCTCTCCCTGCCCCTCCCTGTTCCTCTCGCTCTCTCTCTCTCTTCCTCACTCTGTCCCTCTCCCAGGGCAGGTACAGTGGTTTAGATAGAGAATAAAGCTCCCTCTACACTGTCCCATCAAACACTCCCAGGGCAGGTACAGGGGGTTAGATACAGAGTAAAGCTCCCTCTACACTGTCCCATCAAACACTCCCAGGGCAGGTACAGGGGGTTAGATACAGAGTAAAGCTCCCTCTACACTGTCCCATCAAACACTCCCAGGGCAGGTACAGCACGGGGTTAGATACAGAGTAAAGCTCCCTCTACACTGTCCCATCAAACACTCCCAGGGCAGGTACACGGGGTTAGATACAGAGTAAAGCTCCCTCTACACAGTCCCATCAAACACTCCCAGGGCAGGTACAGGGGGTTAGATACAGAGTAAAGCTCCCTGTACACTGTCCCATCAAACACTCCCAGGGCAGGTACAGGGGGTTAGATACAGAGTAAAGTTCCCTCTACACTGTCCCATCAAACACTCCCAGGGCAGGTACAGGGGGTTAGATACAGAGATAATCTCCCTCTACACTGTCCCATCAAACACTCCCAGGGCAGGTACAGGGGGTTAGATACAGAGTAAAGCTCCCTCTACACTGTCCCATCAAACACTCCCAGGGCAGGTACAGCACGGGGTTCGATACGGAGATAAGAACATATGAAATAGGATCAGGAGTAGGCCATATGGCCCCTCGAGCCTGCTCCACTATTTAACACGATCATGTCTGATCCGATCATGGACTCAGCTCCACTTCCCTGCCCGCTCCCTATAAACCCTTATCCCTTATCGGTTAAGGGACTGTCTATCTCTGTCTTAAATTTATTCAATGTCCCGGCTTCCACAGCTCTCTGAGGCAGCGAGTTCCACAGATTTACAACCCTCTGAGAGAAGAAATTCCTCCTCATCTCAGTTTTAAATGGGCGGCCCCTTATTCTAAGACCATGCCCCCTAGTTCTAGTCTCCCCCATCAGTGGGAACATCCTCTCTGCATCCACCTTGTCGACCCCCTCATTATCTTATCCGTTTCATTAGTTAGTTACCTGCGGTCTTATAGTTAATTACATTTGGAGAGAGCACCTCTCTGTTTGTCTCTCTGTCTCACTCCCTCTATCTCCCTCTCCCACTCTCCCTCTCTCCAACTCTATCTCTCCCATTCTGTCTCGCTACCTCTCTCTCCCTCTGTCTCTGTCTCTCTCCCTCTCTCCCACTCTGTATCGCTTCATCGCTCTCTCTCTCGCTTTCTCTCTCTCTCTGTTTCTCTCCCTCTCTCTCTACCTCTCACTCTCCCGCTCTCTCTCTATTGTTCTCTCCGTCTCTCTATCTCTCTCCGTCTCTCTCTGTCTCGCTCTCTCTCTCACACTGTATCCCTCCCTCTTTCTCCCTCCCTCTCTCTCTCTCTGTTCCTCCCTCTCTCTCTCAATCTCTGTCTCGCTTTCGCACTCTCTCACAATATCTCTCTCTCTCGCTCTCTCTCTGTCACTCTATCTCTCTGCCTCTCAATCCCTGTCTCTCTCTCGCACTCTCATGTTCTGTCTCTCTGTCTCTCTCTGTCTCTTTCTCTCTCTGTCTTTCTCTCTCTCTGTTTCTCACTTTCTCTCTTATCTGTCTTTCCCTTTATCTCTCTCGGTCTCATGACCTGTCTCTCTCTCTCTCTCTCTCTCGCTCTGTCTCTGTCTCTCTCTCCCTCTCTATCTCCATCTCTCTCTCTCTCTCCTCTCTCTCTCTCTCTGTCTCTCTCTCTCTCTCCCTCTCTATCTCCATCTCTCTCTCTCTGTCTCTCCCTGTCTCCCTCAGTCTCTCGGACTCTGTAACAAGAGACTTGGTATAAAATGGTCACCACGCATCTCGTAAAATGGCTGCTCAATCTCACACAAACTAATCCCACTGCCCCACTCTCTCTCCATAGTCCTGTATCAATCCCCAAACTAATCCCACTACCCCGCTCTCTACCCATAGTCCTGTATCAATCTCCTAACTAATCCCACTACCCCGCTCTATCCCCATAGTCCTGTATCAATCCGCAAACTAATCCCACTGCCGCACTCTCTCCCCATAGCCCTGTATCAATCTCCAAACTAATCCCACTACCCCGCTCTCTCCCCATATTCCTGTATCAATCTCCAAACTAATCCCACTGCCCCGCTCTCTCCCCACAGCCCTGTATCAATCCCCAAACTAATCCCACTGCCCCGCTCTCTCCCCATAGTCCTGTATCAATCCCCAAACTAATCCCACTGCCCCGCTCTCTCCCCATAGTCCTGTATCAATCCCCAAACTAATCCCACTGCCCCGCTCTCTCCCCATAGTCCTGTATCAATCCCCAAACTAATCCCACTGCCCCGCTCTCTCCCCATAGTCCTGTATCAATCCCCAAACTAATCCCACTGCCCCGCTCTCTCCCCATAGTCCTGTATCAATCCCCAAACTAATCCCACTGCCCCGCTCTCTCCCCATAGTTCTGTATCAATCTCCAAACTAATCCCACTGCCCCGCTCTCTCCCCATAGTCCTGTATCAATCCCCAAACTAATCCCACTGCCCCGCTCTCTCCCCATAGTCCTGTATCAATCCCCAAACTAATCCCACTGCCCCGCTCTCTCCCCATAGTCCTGTATCAATCCCCAAACTAATCCCACTACCCCGCTCTCTCGCCATAGTCCTGTATCAATCCCCAAACTAATCCCACTGCCCCGCTCTCTCCCCATAGTCCTGTATCAATCCCCAAACTAATCCCACTGCCCCGCTCTCTCCCCATAGTGCTGTATCAATCCCCAAACTAATCCCACTGCCCCGCTCTCTCCTCATAGTCTTGTATCAATCACCAAACTAATCCCACTGCCCCGCTCTCTCCCCATAGTCCTGTATCAATCTCCAAACTAATCCCACTGCCCCGCTCTCTCCCCATAGTCCTGTATCAATCCCCAAACTAATCCCACTGCCCCGCTCTCTCCCCATAGTCCTGTATCAATCACCAAACTAATCCCACTGCCCCGCTCTCTCCCCATAGTCCTGTATCAATCCCCAAACTATTCCCATTGCCCCGCTCTCTCCCCATAGTCCTGTATCAATCTCCAAACTAATCCCACTGCCCCGCTCTCTCCCCATAGTCCTGTATCAATCCCCAAACTAATCCCACTGCCCCGCTCTCTCCCCATAGTCCTGTATCAATCCCCAAACTAATCCCACTGCCCCGCTCTCTCCCCATAGTCCTGTATCAATCCCCAAACTAATCCCACTGCCCCGCTCTCTCCCCACAGCCCTGTATCAATCCCCAAACTAATCCCACTGCCCCGCTCTTTCCCCATAGTCCTGTATCAATCCCCAAACTAATCCCACTGTCCCGCTCTCTCCCCATAGTCCTGTATCAATCCCAAACTAATCCCACTGCCCCGCTCTCTCCCCATAGTCCTGTATCAATCCCCAAACTAATCCCACTGCCCCGCTCTCTCCCCATAGTCCTGTATCAATCTCCAAACTAATCCCACTGCCCCGCTCTCTCCCCATAGTCCTGTATCAATCCCAAACTAATCCCACTGCCCCGCTCTCTCCCCATAGTCCTGTATCAATCCCCAAACTAATCCCACTGCCCCGCTCTCTCCCCATAGTCCTGTATCAATCCCCAAACTAATCCCACTGCCCCGCTCTCTCCCCATAGACCTGTATCAATCCCCAAACTAATCCCACTGCCCCACTCTCTCCCCATAGTCCTGTATCAATCCCCAAACTAATCCCACTGCCCCGCTCTCTCCCCATAGTCCTGTATCAATCCCCAAACTAATCCCACTGCCCCGCTCTCTCCCCATAGTCCTGTATCAATCCCCAAACAAATCCCACTGCCCCGCTCTCTCCCCATCGTCCTGTATCAATCCCCAAACTAATCCCACTGCCCCGCTCTCTCTCCATAGTCCTGTATCAATCCCCAAACTAATCCCACTGCCCCGCTCTCTCCCCATCGTCCTGTATCAATCCCCAAACTAATCCCACTGCCCCGCTCTCTCCCCATAGTCCTGTATCAATCCCCAAACTAATCCCACTGCCCCGCTCTCTCCCCATAGTCCTGTATCAATCCCCAAACTAATCCCGCTGTCCCACTCTCTCCCCATAGTCCTGGATCAATCCCCAAACTAATCCCACTGCCCCGCTCTCTCCCCATAGTCCTGTATCAATCCCCAAACTAATCCCACTGCCCCGCTCTCTCCCCATAGTCCTGTATCAATCCCCAAACTAATCCCACTGCCCTGCTCTTTCCCCATAGTCCTGTATCAATCCCCAAACTAATCCCACTACCCCGCTCTCTCCCCATAGTCCTGTATCAATCCCCAAACTAATCCCACTGCCCCGCTCTCTCCCCACAGTCCTGTATCAATCTCCAAACTAATCCCACTGCCCCGCTCTCTCCCCACAGTCCTGTATCAATCTCACACAAACTAATCCCACTGCCCCGCTCTCTCCCCATAGTCCTGTATCAATCTCCAAACTAATCCCACTGCCCCGCTCTCTCCCCATAGTCCTGTATCAATCCCCAAACTAATCCCACTGCCCCGCTCTCTCCCCATAGTCCTGTATCAATCCCCAAACTAATCCCACTGCCCTGCTCTTTCCCCATAGTCCTGTATCAATCCCCAAACTAATCCCACTGCCCCGCTCTCTCCCCATAGTCCTGTATCAATCTCCAAACTAATCCCACTGCCCCGCTCTCTCCTCATAGTCCTGTATCAATCCCCAAACTAATCCCACTGCCCCGCTCTCTCCCCATCGTCCTGTATCAATCCCCAAACTAATCCCACTGCCCCGCTCTCTCCCCATAGTCCTGTATCAATCCCCAAACTAATCCCACTGCCCCGCTCTCTCCCCATAGTCCTGTATCAATCCCCAAACTAATCCCACTGCCCCGCTCTCTCCCCATAGTCCTGTATCAATCTCCAAACTAATCCCACTGCCCCGCTCTCTCCCCATAGTCCTGTATCAATCCCCAAACTAATCCCACTGTCCCGCTCTCTCCCCATAGTCCTGTATCAATCTCCAAACTAATCCCACTGCCCCGCTCTCTCCCCATAGTCCTGTATCAATCCCCAAACTAATCCCACTGCCCCGCTCTCTCCCCATAGTCCTGTATCAATCTCCAAACTAATCCCACTGCCCCGCTCTCTCCCCATAGTCCTGTATCAATCCCCAAACTAATCCTACTGCCCCACTCTCTCCCCATAGTCCTGTATCAATCCCCAAACTAATCCCACTGCCCCGCTCTCTCCCCATAGTCCTGTATCAATCTCCAAACTAATCCCACTGCCCCGCTCTCTCCCCATAGTCCTGTATCAATCCCCAAACTAATCCCACTGTCCCGCTCTCTCCCCATAGTCCTGTATCAATCTCCAAACTAATCCCACTGCCCCGCTCTCTCCCCATAGTCCTGTATCAATCCCCAAACTAATCCCACTGCCCCGCTCTCTCCCCATAGTCCTGTATCAATCTCCAAACTAATCCCACTGCCCCGCTCTCTCCCCATAGTCCTGTATCAATCCCCAAACTAATCCCACTGCCCCGCTCTCTCCCCATAGTCCTGTATCAATCCCCAAACTAATCCCACTGCCCCGCTCTCTCCCCATAGTCCTGTATCAATCACCAAACTAATCCCACTGCCCCGCTCTCTCCCCATAGTCCTGTATCAATCCCCAAACTAATCCCACTGCCCCGCTCTCTCCCCATGGCCCTGTATCAATCCCCAAACTAATCCCACTGCCCCGCTCTCTCCCCATAGTCCTGTATCAATCCCCAAACTAATCCCACTGCCCCGCTCTCTCCCCATAGCCCTGTATCAATCCCCAAACTAATCCCATTGCCCCGCTCTCTGCCCATAGCCCTGTTTCAATCCCCAAACTAATCCCACTGCCCCGCTCTCTCCCCATAGTCCTGTATCAATCTCCAAACTAATCCCACTGCCCCGCTCTCTCCCCATAGTCCTGTATCAATCCCCAAACTAATCCCACTGCCCCGCTCTCTCCCCATAGTCCTGTATCAATCCCAGAATCGATACAGAAAGTGAGACAGACAGAGAGAGAGAGAGAGACACACACACACATTCTCTCTCTCCCTCTCACTCTATCTCACTGTCTCTCTCTCTGTCTCTCTCACTCTCCCTCTCTCTGTTCTTATCTTTCACTCTGTCCCTCTCTCTGTCTCGCCCTATTTCTGTCTCACTCTCTCTCTCTCTCTGTCTCTCTCTCTCACTCTGTATCTCTCTTTCTCGCTCTTTCTCTCTCTCTCACTCTGTATCTCTCTTTCTCGCTCTTTCTCTCTCTCTGTCCCTCTCTCTGTTCCTCTCGCACTCTCTCTCTCTCTTTCCCTCTCTCTGTCCTTCTCCCTATCTCCCTCTCTCTCTCTGTGCCTCTCTCTCTCTGTCCTACAATCTCTATCACTCTGTCTCTGTCTCTCTCTCTCTCTCTTTCCCTGTGTTTCTCTCTTTCTTTCTGTCTCTCTCCCTCTTTCTCCCTATCCCTCTCTCTCTCTATCCCCCTCTCTCTCTATCCCTCTCTTTCTCTCTCTGTCTCTCTCTCTTGCATTTTTCCATCACTCTCTCTCTCTGTCCCTCTCTCTGTCTCCCTCTCTCTATATATATATATAACTCACTGTCTCTATCTCTCTCTCTCTATCTCTCTCACTCTCTCATTTTCTCACTCTCTGTCTATCTCTCTCTGTCTCTAACTCTCTGTCTCTCTGTCTCTCTCTCTCTCTTTCTCCATTTCTTGCTCTCTCTCTCTGTCTCTCTGTCTCTCTCACTCACTCATTTTCTCTCTCTCTGTCTGTCTCTCTCTGTCTGTATCTCTCTGTCTCTCTCTCTCTCTCTCTATCTGTTTCTCGCTCTCTCTCGCTCTGTCTCTCTCTGTCTGTCTCTCTCTCTCTCTCTCTGTGTCTCTGAGTTTCTCTCTCTGTCTCTCCCCTGTCTCTTTCCATCTTTCTCTCGCTCTGTCTCTCTGTCTCTCTCTCTATCTCTCTCTCTCACTCTCTCTCTCTATCTATCTGTCTCTCTTTCTGTCGTCTCTCTCTCTCTGTCCCTCTCTCCCTATCTCTCTCTATCCCCCTTTCTCTCTGTCTGTTTCACTCTCCCTCTCTCTGACACTCTCTGTCTCTCTCTGTCTCTCAGTCACACTCACTCTCTCTGTCTCTCTCTCTGCCTCGTTCTCTCGCTCTGTCTCTCTCTCTGACTTGTTCTCTCTGTCTCTCTCTCTCTCGCTCTGTCTTTCTCCTTCTCTCTCTGTCTCTCTCTCTCGCTCTGTCTCTCTCCTTCTCTCTCTCTCTGTCTCACTCCCTCTCTGTCTCTCTCTTCCTATCTCTCTCTATCCCTCTCTCCCACTCTCCTGTCTCTTTCCATCTCTGTCTTTCTATCTGTCTGTCTCTCTCTCTTTCTCTGTCTCTGTCACTCTCTCTCTCTCCCTCTCTCTCTCCCTCTCTCTGTGTTTCTCTCTCTGTCTCTCTCCCTCTCTCTCTCCTGTCTCTTTCCATCTCTCTCTCATTCTATCTCCCTCTCTCTTTCTCTCTCTCTGTCTCTTTCCCTCTCTCTCTCCTGTCTCTTTCCATCTCTCTCTCATTCTATCTCCCTCTCTCTTTCTCTCTCTCTGTCTCTCTCTCTCTGACAGCCTCGCTCTGTCTCTCTCTCTCTCTATCTGTTTCTATCTCTCTGTCTCTCGCTCTCTTTCTCTCTCTCTCTATCTGTCTCTCTATCTGTCTCTCTCTCTCTGTTTCTCCCTCTCTCTCTCTCTGTCTCTCTCTCCCTCTCTCTGTGTTTCTCCCTCTCTTTCTCTGTCTCTCCCCCTCTCTCAACATCCGTCTCTCTTCCTATCCCTCTCTCTCTCTATCACTCTCGCTCTCTGTCTCCCTCTCTCTCTCTCCTGTTTCTTTCCATCTCTTGCTCTCTCTTTTTTTCTCTCTGTCCCCCCCACGCTCTCCCTCTCTCTATCTCTCTCTCTGACACTCTATCTCTCTCTGTCTTTTTCTCCGTCCCTCTCTCTCTCTGTCTCTCTCTCTCTCTGTCTCATTCACTCCCTATCTCTCTCTCTCTGTCTCTCTGTCTCTCTCTCTCACTGTCTCTCTCTCTATCCCTCTCTCTCACTCTGTCTCTCTCTCTCTCTGTGTCTCCGAGTTTCTCTCTGTCTCTCTGTATCTCTCTCCTGTCTCTTTTCATCTCTTTCTCTCTCTCGGTCTCTCTTTCTCTCTCACTGTCTCTCTCTCTCTCTGTCCCTCCCTCTGTTCCCCGCTCTCTCTCTCTGTCTCTCTCACTATTTCTGTCTCTCTCTCTCTCTCTCACTCTTCCTATCTCTCTCTATCCCTCTCTCTCTGTCTGTCTGTCTCTCTCCCCCTCTCTCTGACACTCTCTGCCTCTCTCTCTCTCTCTGTCACACTCACTCTCTCTGTCTCTCTCTCTCTCTCCCTCTCTGTCTTTCTTTCTCTCTCTGACTCTCTCTGTCTCTCTCTCTCTCTCTCCCTTTCTGTCTCTCACTCTCTGTGTGTGTCTCGCTCTCTCTCTCTGACCCTCTCTGTCTCTCTGTCTCTCTCTCTCTGACTCTATCTGTCTCTCTCTCTCTCTTCCTCTCTGTCTCTCTCTCAGTCTCTCTCTCCCTGTCTAAGTGTCTCTCCCTCTCTGTCTCTCTCTGTCTGTATGTCTATCAATCCCTAAACTAATCCCACTGCCCTGCTCTCTCCCCATAGCCCTGCATCAATCCCTAAACTAATCCCAATGCCCCGCTCTCTCCCCATAGCCCTGTATCATTCCCCAAAATAATCCCACTGCCCCACTCTCTCCCCATAGTCCTGTATCAATCCCCAAACTAATCCCACTGCCCCGCTCTCTCCCCATAGCCCTGTATCAATCCCCAAACTAATCCCACTGCCCCGCTCTCTCCCCATAGTCCTGTATCAATCCCCAAACTAATCCCACTGCCCCGCTCTCTCCCCATAGCCCTGTATCAATCCCCAAACTAATCCCACTGCCCCGCTCTCTCCCCATAGTCCTGTATCAATCCCCAAACTAATCCCACTGCCCCGCTCTCTCCCCATAGTCCTGTATCAATCCCCAAACTAATCCCACTGCCCCGCTCTCTCCCCATAGTCCTGTATCAATCCCCAAACTAATCCCACTGCCCCGCTCTCTCCCCATAGCCCTGTATCAATCTCCAAACGAGCTCTCTCTCTGTCTCTCTCTGTCTCTCTCTCTCTCTCTGTCTCTCTGTCTCACTCTATCACTCTCTCTGTCTCTCTCTGTCTCTGTCTCCCTCCCTCTGTCTCTAGCTCTCTGTCTGTCTCTTTCTATCTCACTCTCTCTCTCTGTCTCACTCGTTCTGTCTGTCTCTCTCACTCTCTCTCTGTACCTGTCTCTCGCTCCCTCTCTCTCTCTCTGTCACTCTCTTTGTCTTTCTGTCTCTCCCTGTCTGTCTCTGTCTTTTCCCCTATCTCTCTCTCTCTCTGTCTGTGCTTCTCTCTCTCTCTAACAATCTCTGTCTCTCTCTGACTATCTCCTTCTGTCTCTCTCTCTCACTGTCTCTCTGTCTCTCTCTCTCTCTCTCTGTCACCCTCTCTTTCTCTCTCTCTCATTCTCTCTCTCACTGTGTTTCTCTCTCTCTATCTCTATTTCTGTGTTTCTCTCTCTCTATCTCTATTTCTGTCTCTCCAGCTCTCTGTCTTTCTCTCTCTGTCTCTCATTCTCTGTCTCTCTCTCTCTCTCGCTCTCCCTCTCTCACTCTATCTCTCCCTGTCTTTAACTTTGTCTATCCCTCACTATCTATCTCTCTCTCTATCAATCTCTCTCTCTCTATCAATCCCTGTTTCTCTGTCATTCTCTCTCTCTCTCTCTGTCACCCTCTCTTTCTGTCTCTCTCTCTCTCTCTGTCTCTCGCTATCTCTGTATCTCTCCCTGACTTTATCTCTCTTTCCCTCTCTCTCTATTAATCTCTCTCTATCAATCTCTCTCTCTGTCAATATCTCTCTCTCTATCAATCCCTGTCTCTCTCTGATATTTTCTCTCTGTGTCTCTCTCTATCTGTCTCTCTCTTTGTCTCT
>NW_027251810.1:525000-560000 GCF_044704955.1 Pristiophorus japonicus | reverse complement strand
CAATCTCTCTCTCTCTATCAATCTCTGTCTCTCTCTGTCTCTCTTTCTCTATCTCTCTCTCGCTGTCTCTCTCTCTCTCTGTGTTACCCTCTCTTTCTGTCCCTCTCTCACTCTCTCTGTGTTTCTCTCTCTCTCTCTTTCTCTATTTCTGTCTCTCTATCTCTCTGTCTTTCTCTCTCTCTGTCTCTCACTCTCTGTCTCTCTCTCTCTCTCTCTCTGTCTCACTCTCTCTCTGTCTCCCTCTCTCTTTCTCTCTCCCTCGCTCTCTGTCTCTCTCGCTCTCCTCTCTCGCTCTCTGTCTCTCTCTCTCTCGCTCTCTCCCTCTCTCTCTCGCTCTCTATCTTTCTATCTGTGTCCCTCCCTCTGTTCCCATCTATCTCTCTCTCTCTATCTCTCTCACCAACTGTCTCTTTCTCTCTCTCACTCTGTATCGCTCTCTCTCTCTCTCTCTCTCTGTCTCTCTCTCCCTATCTCTATCCCTCTCTCTCTCTCTCTCTGTCCCTCTCTCTGTCTGTCTCTCTCTCTCTTTCTCTCTCTCTGTCACTCTCTCTCTCTCTCTCTCTCGGTCTCTCTTTCTATTCCTCTCTCTCACTCTCTGTATCCCTTTCTCTCTCTATTCCTCTCCCTCTCTCTGTCCCTCTCTCTGTGTTTCTCTCTCTGTCTCTATCTGTCTCCCTCTCTCTCTCCTGTCTCTTTCCATCTCTCTCTCGCTCTATCTCCCTCTCTCTCTCTTTCTCTCTCTCTGTCTCTCTCTCTCTATCCGTTTCTATCTCTCTGTCTCTCGCTCTCTTGCTATCTCTGTCTCTCTATCTGTCTATCTCTCTCTCTCTGTGTTTCTCCCTCTCTCTCTCTCTCTGCCTCCCTCTCTCTCTCTGCCTCTCTCCCTCTCTCTCTGTGTTTCTCCCTCTCTCTCTCTCTCTGTCTCTCCCCCTCTCTCTCCATCCGTCTCTCTTCCTATCCCTCTCTCTCCCTGTCACTCTCCCTCTCTGTCTCTCTCTTTCTCTCTCTGTCTCTCTCTCTCTCTCTCTCTCTCTGTCTCTCTCTCTCTCCCTCTTTCTCTCTCTCTCTCTATCTCTCTCTCCCTCTGTCTCTCTCTCTCTCTCTCTCTGTCTCTCTCTCTCTCTCTCTCTGTCTCTCTCTCTCCCTCTGTCTCTCTCTCTCTCTCTGTTGGGTTGGTGAGGCCTCTTCCAGTCGAAGAGCCAACACAAAGTGTGGGAAGTGCTGCAATACCCCGCCAGGCCCGATAGGGGGAGCTGTACAGCGCCTCCAGCGGCTCAGCCAATGGCAGCAGCCCCTCTGCCTGATGGACAGCCCACTCAGCCAATAGTCAGCGCGCCCACGTGGGGCAGCAACCCGCCCACTGGCCGGGGTTGATGGACAGCTGGACTGACCAATCGCCACTGCCGCCTGCCCACCTACTTCCGGCCCCGACCCAGCGTCATTGCGTCATTCCGCTCCGGCTCCCCCGGCTTCCGCGACAACCTGGAAGCGCCCTTAAAGCGAGGCCGCCCCAACACTGCACATTATGGTTGTGCACCGATAATTGTGAACAGGCCCAATTAAAGCGGGGACCGGATCAGTGCAAAGTCAGTGGGTGCGACAGGAGAGGAAAGGGGTCAAAGAAATGCAGTGGCAGCATCAGAGAAGGTAGGAAGGGTATCAATAGATCACAGAAAGCTTTCAATCACAGAATGAGAGTTGGGATTGATACTGGGCTATGGGGAGGGAGCGGGGCAGTGAGAGAGAGAGAGATTTCTAAATATATATAAATCTCTGTCTCACCGTCTGTCCCTCCAGCACGGGATAGATACAGAGATAATCTCCCTCTACACTGTCCCATCAAACTCTCCCAGGGCAGGTACAGGGGGTTAGATACAGAGTAAAGCTCCCTCTACACTGTCCATCAAACACTCCCAGGGCAGGTACAGGGGGTTAGATACAGAGTAAAGCTCCCTCTACACTGTCCATCAAACACTCCCAGGGCAGGTACAGGGGGTTAGATACAGAGTAAAGCTCCCTCTACACTGTCCCATCAAACACTCCCAGGGCAGGTACAGGGAGTTAGATACAGAGTAAAGCTCCCTCTACACTGTCCCATCAAACACTCCCAGGGCAGGTACAGGGGGTTAGATACAGAGTAAAGCTCCCTCTACACTGTCCCATCAAACACTCCCAGGGCAGGTACAGGGGGTTAGATACAGAGTAAAGCTCTCTCTACACTGTCCCATCAAACACTCCCAGGGCAAGTACACGGGGTTAGATACAGAGTAAAGCTCTCTCTACACTGTCCCATCAAACAGACCCAGGGCAGGTACAGGGGGTTAGATACAGAGTAAAGCTCCCTCTACACTGTCCCATCAAACACTCCCAGGGCAGGTACAGGGGGTTAGATACAGAGTAAAGCTCCCTCTACACTGTCCCATCAAACACTCCCAGGGCAGGTACAGGGGGTTAGATACAGAGTAAAGCTCCCTCTACACTGTCCCATCAAACACTCCCAGGGCAGGTACATCATGGGGTTAGATACAGAGTAAAGCTCCCTCTACACTGTCCCATCAAACACTCCCAGGGCAGGTACAGGTGGTTAGATACAGAGTAAAGCTCCCTCTACACTGTCCCATCAAACACTCCCAGGGCAGGTACAGGGCGTTAGATACAGAGTAAAGCTCCCTCTGCACTGTCCCATCAAACACTCCCAGGGCAGGTACAGGGGGTTAGATACAGAGTAAAGCTCCCTCGACACTGTCCCATCAAACTCTCCCAGGGCACGTACAGGGGGTTAGATACAGCGTAAAGCTCCCTCTGCACTGTCCCATCAAACTCTCCCAGGGCAGGTTCAGGGCGTTAGATACAGAGTAAAGCTCCCTCTGCACTGTCCCATCAAACTCTCCCAGGGCAGGTTCAGGGCGTTAGATACAGAGTAAAGCTCCCTCTACACTGTCCCATCAAACTCTCCCAGGGCAGGTACAGGGGGTTAGATACAGAGTAAAGCTCCCTCGACACTGTCCCATCAAACACTCCCAGGGCAGGTACAGGGGGTTAGATACAGAGTAAAGCTCCCTCTACACTGTCCCATCAAACACTCCCAGGGCAGGTACAGGGGGTTAGATACAGAGTAAAGCTCCCTCTACACTGTCCCATCAAACACTCCCAGGGCAGGTACAGGTGGTTAGATACAGAGTAAAGCTCTCTCTACACTGTCCCATCAAACACTCCCAGGGCAGGTACAGGGGGTTAGATACAGAGTAAAGCTCCCTCTACACTGTCCCATCAAACACTCCCAGGGCAGGTACAGGGGGTTAGATACAGAGTAAAGCTTCCTCTACACTGTCCCATCAAACACTCCCAGGGCAGGTACAGGTGGTTAGATACAGAGTAAAGCTCTCTCTACACTGTCCCATCAAACACTCCCAGCGCAGGTACAGGGGGTTAGATACAGAGTAAAGCTCCCTCTACACTGTCCATCAAACACTCCCAGGGCAGGTACAGCACGGGGTTAGATACAGAGTAAAGCTCCCTCTACACTGTCCCATCAAACACTCCCAGGGCAGGTACAGGGGGTTAGATACAGAGTAAAGCTCCCTCTACACTGTCCCATCAAACACTCCCAGGGCAGGTACAGGGGGTTAGATACAGAGTAAAGCTCCCTCTACACTGTCCCATCAAACACTCCCAGGGCAGGTACAGCACGGGGTTAGATACAGAGTAAAGCTCCCTCTACACTGTCCCATCAAACACTCCCAGGGCAGGTACAGCACGGGGTTAGATACGGAGATAAGAACATATGAAATGGGATCAGGAGTAGGACATATGGCCCCTCGAGCCTGCTCCACCATTTAATATGATCATGTCTGATCCGATCATGGACTCAGCTCCACTTCCCTGCCCGCTCCCTATAAACCCTTATCCCTTATCGGTTAAGGAACTGTCTATCTCTGTCTTAAATTTATTCAATGTCCCGGCTTCCACAGCTCTCTGAGGCAGCGAGTTCCACAGATTTACAACCCTCTGAGAGAAGAAATTCCTCCTCATCTCAGTTTTAAATGGGCGGCCCCTTATTCTAAGACCATGTCCCCTAGTTCTAGTCTCCCCCATCAGTGGGAACATCCTCTCTGTATCCACCTTGTCGACCCCCTCATTATCTTATCCGTTTCATTAGTTAGTTACCTGCGGTCTTATAGTTAATTACATTTGGAGAGAGCACCTCTCTGTTTGTCTCTCTGTCTCACTCCCTCTATCTCCCTCTCCCACTCTCCCTCTCTCCAACTCTATCTCTCCCATTCTGTCTCGCTACCTCTCTCTCCCTCTGTCTCTGTCTCTCTCCCTCTCTCCCACTCTGTATCGCTTCATCGCTCTCTCTCTCGCTTTCGCTCTCTCTCTGTTTCTCTCCCTCTCTCTCCCTCTCTCTCTCCTGCTCTCTCTCTATTGTCCTCTCTCTCTCTGTTTCTCTCCCTCTCTCTCTACCTCTCTCTCTCCCGCTCTCTCTCTATTGTTCTCTCCGTCTCTCTATCTCTCTCCGTCTCTCTCTGTCTCGCTCTCTCTCTCACACTGTATCCCTCCCTCTTTCTCCCTCCCTCTCTCTCTCTCTCTGTTCCTCCCTCTCTCTCTCAATCTCTGTCTCGCTTTCGCACTCTCTCACACTATCTCTCTCTCTCGCTCTCTCTCTGTCTCTCTATCTCTCTGCCTCTCAATCCCTGTCTCTCTCTCGCGCGCTCACGTTCTGTCTCTCTCTCTGTCTCTCTCTGTCTCTTTCTCTCTCTGTCTTTCTGTCTCTCTGTTTCTCACTTTCTCTCTTATCTGTCTTTCTCTCTATCTCTCTCGGTCTCATGACCTGTCTCTCTCTCTCTCTCTCTCTCGCTCTGTCTCTGTCTCTCTCTCCCTCTCTATCTCCATCTCTCTCTCTCTCTCCTCTCTCTCTCTCTCTGTCTCTCTCTATCTCCATCTCTCTCTCTCTGTCTCTCTCTCTCTGTCTCTCCCTGTCTCCCTCAGTCTCTCGGACTCTGTAACAAGAGACTTGGTATAAAATGGTCACCACGCATCTCGTAAAATGGCTGCTCAATCTCACACAAACTAATCCCACTGTCCCGCTCTCTCCCCATAGCCCTGTATCAATCCCCAAACTAATCCCACTGCCCCGCTCTCTCCCCATAGCCCTGTATCAATCCCCAAACTAATCCCACTGCCCCGCTCTCTCCCCACAGTCCTGTATCAATCTCCAAACTAATCCCACTGCCCCGCTCTCTCCCCACAGTCCTGTATCAATCTCACACAAACTAATCCCACTGCCCCGCTATCTCCCCATAGTCCTGTATCAATCTCCAAACTAATCCCACTGTCCCTCTCTCTCCCCATAGTCCTGTATCAATTCCCAAACTAATCCCACTGTCCCGCTCTCTCCCCATAGTCCTGTATCAATCCCCAAACTAATCCCACTGCCCCGCTCTCTCCCCATAGTCCTGTATCAATCCCCAAACTAATCCCACTACCCCGCTCTCTCCCCATAGTCCTGTATCAATCCCCAAACTAATCCCACTGTCCCTCTCTCTCCCCATAGTCCTGTATCAATCCCCAAACTAATCCCACTACCCCGCTCTCTCCCCATAGTCCTGTATCAATCCCCAAACTAATCCCACTGCCCCGCTCTCTCCCCATAGTCCTGTATCAATCCCCAAACTAATCCCACTGCCCCGCTATCTCCCCATAGTCCTGTATCAATCTCCAAACTAATCCCACTGTCCCTCTCTCTCCCCATAGTCCTGTATCAATTCCCAAACTAATCCCACTGTCCCGCTCTCTCCCCATAGTCCTGTATCAATCCCCAAACTAATCCCACTGCCCCGCTCTCTCCCCATAGTCCTGTATCAATCCCCAAACTAATCCCACTGCCCCACTCTCTCCCCATAGTCCTGTATCAATCTCCAAACTAATCCCACTGCCCCGCTCTCTCCCCATAGTCCTGTATCAATCCCCAAACTAATCCCACTGCCCCGCTCTCTCCCCATAGTCCTGTATCAATCTCCAAACTAATCCCACTGCCCCGCTCTCTCCCCATACTCCTGTATCAATCTCCAAACTAATCCCACTGCCCCGCTCTCTCCCATAGTCCTGTATCAATCCCAAAACTAATCCCACTGCCCCGCTCTTTCCCCATAGCCCTGTATCAATCCCCAAACTAATCCCACTGTCCCTCTCTCTCCCCATAGTCCTGTATCAATCTCCAAACTAATCCCACTGCCCCGCTCTCTCCCCATAGCCCTGTATCAATCCCCAAACTAATCCCAATGCCGCACTCTCTCCCAATAATCCTGTATCAATCTCCAAACTAATCCCACTGCCCCACTCTCTCCCCATAGTCCTGTATCAATCTCCAAACTAATCCCACTGCCCCGCTCTCACCCCACAGCCCTGTATCAATCTCCAAACTAATCCCATTGCCCCGCTCTCTCCCCACAGCCCTGTATCAATCCCCAAACTAATCCCACTGCCCCACTCTCTCCCCATACTCCTGTATCAATCCCCAAACTAATCCCACTGCCCCGCTCTCTCCACATAGCCCTGTATCAATCCCCAAACTAATCCCACTGCCCCGCTCTCTCCCATAGTCCTGTATCAATCCCCAAACTAATCCCATGCCCCGCTCTCTCCCCATAGCCCTGTATCAATCCCCAAACTAATCCCACTGCCCCGCTCTCTCCCCATAGTCCTGTATCAATCCCCAAACTAATCCCACTGCCCCGCTCTCTCCCCATAGTCCTCTATCAATCCCCAAACTAATCCCACTGCCCCGCTCTCTCCCCATAGTCCTCTATCAATCCCCAAACTAATCCCACTGCCCCGCTCTCTCCCCATAGCCCTGTATCAATCCCCAAACTAATCCCACTGCCCCGCTCTCTCCCCATAGTCCTGTATCAATTCCCAAACTAATCCCACTGCCCCGCTCTCTCCCCATAGTCCTGTATCAATCTCCAAACTAATCCCACTGCCCCGCTCTCTCCCCATAGTCCTGTATCAATCCCCAAACTAATCCCACTGCCCCGCTCTCTCCCCATAGTCCTGTATCAATCCCCAAACTAATCCCACTGCCCCGCTCTCTCCCCATAGTCCTCTATCAATCCCCAAACTAATCCCACTGCCCCGCTCTCTCCCCAAAGTACTGTATCAATCCCCAAACTAATCCCACTGCCCCGCTCTCTCCCCATAATCCTGTAGCAATCGCAAACTAATCCCACTGCCCCGCTCTCTCCCCATAGTCCTGTATCAATCCCCAAACTAATCCCACTGCCCCGCTCTCTCCCCTTAGTCCTGTATCAATCCCCAAACTAATCCCACTGCCCCGCTCTCTCCCCATAGCCCTGTATCAATCCCCAAACTAATCCCACTGCCCCGCTCTCTCCCCATAGACCTATATCAATCCCCAAACTAATCCCACTGCCCCGCTCTCTCCCCATAGTCCTGTATCAAACCACAAACTAAACCCACTGCCCCGCTCTCTCCCCATAGACCTGTATCAATCCCCAAACTAATCGCACTGCCCCGCTCTCTCCTCATAGTCCTGTATCAATCCCCAAACTAATCCCACTGTCCCGCTCTCTCCCCATAGCCCTGTATCAATCCCCAAACTAATCCCACTGCCCCGATTTCTCCCCATAGTCCTGTATCAAACCCCAAACTAATCCCACTGCCCCGCTCTCTCCCCATAGTCCTGTATCAAACCCCAAACTAATCCCACTGCCCCGCTCTCTCCTCATAGTCCTGTATCAAACCCCAAACTAATCCCACTGCCCCGCTCTCTCCCCATAGTCCTGTATCAATCTCCAAACTAATCCCACTGCCCCGGTCTCTCCTCATAGCCCTGTATCAATCCCCAAACTAATCCCACTGCCCCGCTCTCTCCCCATAGCCCTGTATCAATCCCCAAACTAATCCCACTGCCCCGCTCTCTCCCCATAGCCCTGTATCAATCCCCAAACTAATCCCACTGCCCCGGTCTCTCCTCATAGCCCTGTATCAATCCCCAAACTAATCCCACTGCCCCGCTCTCTCCCCATAGTCCTGTATCAATCCCCAAACTAATCCCACTGCCCCGCTCTCTCCCCACAGTCCTCTATCAATCCCCAAACTAATCACACTGCCCCGCTCTCTCCCCATAGTACTGTATCAATCCCCAAACTAATCCCACTGCCCCGCTCACTCCCGATAATCCTGTAGCAATCGCAAACTAATCCCACTGCCCCGCTCTCTCCCCATAGCCCTGTATCAATCCCCAAACTAATCCCACTGTCCCGCTCTCTCCCCATAGCCCTGTATCAAACCACAAACTAATCCCACTGCCCCGCTCTCTCCCCATAGACCTGTATCAATCCCCAAACTAATCCCACTGCCCCGCTCTCTCCCCATAGACCTCTATCAATCCCGAAACTAATCCCACTGCCCCGCTCTCTCCCCTTAGCCCTGTATCAATCCCCAAACTAATCCCACTGCCCCGATCTCTCCCCATAGTCCTGTATCAAACCCCAAACTAATCCCACTGCCCCGCTCTCTCCCCATAGTCCTGTATCAATCCCCAAACTAATCCCACTGCCCCGCTCTCTCTCCATAGTCCTGTATCAATCCCCAAACTAATCCCACTGCCCCACTCTCTCGTCATAGTCCTGTATCAATCCCCAAACTAATCTCACTGCCCCGCTCTCTCCCCATAGTCCAGTAGCAAGCCCCAAACTAATCCCACTGCCCCGCTCTCTCCTCATAGTCCTGTATCAATCCCCAAACTAATCTCACTGCCCCGCTCTCTCCCCATAGTCCTGTATCAATCCCCAAACTAATCCCACTGCCCCGCTCTCTCCTCATAGTCCTGTATCAATCCCCAAACTAATCCCACTGCCCCGCTCTCTCCCCATAGTCCTGTATCAATCCCCAAACTAATCCCACTGCCCTGCTCGCTCCCCATAGTCCTGTATCAATCCCCAAACTAATCCCACTGCCCCGCTCTCTCCCCATAGTCCTGTATCAATCCCCAAACTAATCCCACTGCCCCGCTCTCTCCCCATAGTCCTGTATCAATCCCCAAACTAATCTCACTGCCCCGCTCTCTCCCCATAGTCCTGTATCAATCCCCAAACTAATCCCACTGCCCCGCTCTCTCCTCATAGTCCTGTATCAATCGCAAACTAATCCCACTGCCCCGCTCTCTCCCCATTGTCTTGTATCAATCCCCAAACTAATCCCACTGCCCTGCTCTCTCCTCATAGTCCTGTATCAATCCCCAAACTAATCTCACTGCCCCGCTCTCTCCCCATAGTCCTGTATCAATCCCCAAACTAATCTCACTGCCCCGCTCTCTCCCCATAGCCCTGTATCAATCCCCAAACTAATCCCACTGTCCCGCTCTCTCCCCATAGCCCTGTATCAATCCCCAAACTAATCCCACTGCCCCGCTCTCTCCCCATAGTCCTGTATCAAACCCCAAACTAATCCCACTGCCCCGCTCTCTCCCCATAGTCCTGTATCAATCTCCAAACTAATCCCACTGCCCCGCTCTCTCCCCATAGTCCTGTATCAATCTCCAAACTAATCCCACTGCCCCGATCTCTCCCCATAGTCCTGTATCAAACCCCAAACTAATCCCACTGCCCCGCTCTCTCCCCATAGTCCTGTATCAATCCCCAAACTAATCCCACTGCCCCGCTCTCTCCTCATAGTCCTGTATCAATCCCCAAACAAATCTCACTGCCCCGCTCTCTCCCCATAGTCCTGTATCATTCCCCAAACTAATCCCACTGCCCCGCTCTCTCCCTATAATCCTGTATCAATCGCAAACTAATCCCACTGCCCCGCTCTCTCCCCATAGCCCTGTATCAATGCCCAAACTAATCCCACTGTCCCGCTCTCTCCCCATAGCCCTGTATCAATCCCCAAACTAATCCCACTGCCCCGCTCTCTCCCCATAGTCCTGTATCAATCCCCAAACTAATCCCACTGCCCCGCTCTCTCCCCATAGCCCTGTATCAATCCCCAAACTAATCCCACTGCCCCGGTCTCTCCTCATAGCCCTGTATCAATCCCCAAACTAATCCCACTGCCCTGCTCTCTCCCCATAGCCCTGTATCAATCCCCAAACTAATCCCACTGCCCCGCTCTCTCCCCATAGCCCTGTATCAATCCCCAAATAAATCCCACTGCCCCGCTCTCTCCTCATAGTCCTGTATCAATCCCCAAACTAATCCCACTGCCCCGCTCTCTCCCCATAGCCCTGTATCAATCCCCACATAAATCCCACTGCCCCGCTCTCTCCTCATAGTCCTGTATCAATCCCCAAACTAATCCCACTGCCCCGCTCTCTCCCCATAGTCCTGTATCAATCCCCAAACTAATCCCACTGCCCCGCTCTCTCCCCATAGCCCTGTATCAATCCCCAAACTAATCCCACTGCCCCGCTCTCTCCTCATAGCCCTGTATCAATCCCCAAACTAATCCCACTGCCCTGCTCTCTCCCCATAGCCCTGTATCAATCCCCAAACTAATCCCACTGCCCCGCTAACTCCCCATAGTCCTGTATCAATCCCCAAACTAATCCCACTTCCCCGCTCTCTCCCCATAGCCCTGTATCAATCCCCAAATAAATCCCACTGCCCCGCTCTCTCCTCATAGTCCTGTATCAATCCCCAAACTAATCCCACTGCCCCGCTCTCTCCCCATAGCCCTGTATCAATCCTCAAACTAATCCCACTGCCCCGCTCTCTCCCCATAGTCCTGTATCAAACCCCAAACTAATCCCACTGCCCCGCTCTCTCCCCATAGTCCTGTATCAATCTCCAAACTAATCCCACTGCCCCGCTCTCTCCCCATAGTCCTGTATCAATCTCCAAACTAATCCCACTGCCCCGATCTCTCCCCATAGTCCTGTATCAAACCCCAAACTAATCCCACTGCCCCGCTCTCTCCCCATAGTCCTGTATCAATCCCCAAACTAATCCCACTGCCCCGCTCTCTCCTCATAGTCCTGTATCAATCCCCAAACAAATCTCACTGCCCCGCTCTCTCCCCATAGTCCTGTATCATTCCCCAAACTAATCCCACTGCCCCGCTCTCTCCCTATAATCCTGTATCAATCGCAAACTAATCCCACTGCCCCGCTCTCTCCCCATAGCCCTGTATCAATCCGCAAACTAATCCCACTGCCGCACTCTCTCCCCATAGACCTGTATCAATCCCCAAACTAATCCCACTGCCCCGCTCTCTCCCCATAGCCCTGTATCAATCCGCAAACTAATCCCACTGCCGCACTCTCTCCCCATAGCCCTGTATCAATCTCCAAACTAATCCCACTGCCCCGCTCTCTCCCCATAGCCCTGTATCAATCCGCAAACTAATCCCACTGCCGCACTCTCTCCCCATAGCCCTGTATCAATCTCCAAACTAATCCCACTGCCCCGCTCTCTCCCCATAGTCCTGTATCAATCCCCAAACTAATCCCACTGCCCCGCTCTCTCCCCATAGTCCTGTATCAATCCCCAAACTAATCCCACTGCCCCGCTCTCTCCCCATAGCCCTGTATCAATCCGCAAACTAATCCCACTGCCGCACTCTCTCCCCATAGCCCTGTATCAATCTCCAAACTAATCCCACTGCCCCGCTCTCTCCCCATAGTCCTGTATCAATCTCCAAACTAATCCCACTGCCCCGCTCTCTCCCCATAGTCCTGTATCAATCCCCAAACTAATCCAACTGCCCCGCTCTCTCCCCATAGCCCTGTATCAATCCCCAAACTAATCCCACTGCCCCGGTCTCTCCTCATAGCCCTGTATCAATCCCCAAACTAATCCCACTGCCCCGCTCTCTCCCCATAGCCCTGTATCAATCCCCAAACTAATCCCACTGCCCCGCTACCTCCCCATAGTCCTGTATCAATCCCCAAACTAATCCCACTGCCCCGCTCTCTCCGCATAGCCCTGCATCAATCCCCAAACTAATCCCACTGCCCCGCTCTCTCCCCACAGTCCTCTATCAATCCCCAAACTAATCACACTGCCCCGCTCACTCCCGATAATCCTGTAGCAATCGCAAACTAATCCCACTGCCCCGCTCTCTCCCCATAGCCCTGTATCAATCCCCAAACTAATCCCACTGCCCCGCTCTCTCCCCATAGACCTCTATCAATCCCGAAACTAATCCCACAGCCCCGCTGTCTCCCCTTAGCCCTGTATCAATCCCCAAACTAATCCCACTGCCCCGATCTCTCCCCATAGTCCTGTATCAAACCCCAAACTAATCCCACTGCCCCGCTCTCTCCCCATAGTCCTGTATCAATCCCCAAACTAATCCCACTGCCCCACTCTCTCCCCATAGTCCTGTATCAATCCGCAAACTAATCCCACTGCCCCGCTCTCTCCCCATAGTCCTGTATCAATCTCCAAACTAATCCCACTGCCCCGCTCTCTCCCCATAGTCCTGTATCAATCTCCAAACTAATCCCACTGCCCCGCTCTCTCCCCATAGTCCTGTATCAATCCCGAAACTAATCACACTGCCCCGCTCACTCCCCATAGCCCTGTATCAATCCCCAAACTAATCCCACTGCCCCGCTCTCTCCCCATAGCCCTGTAACAATCTCCAAACTAATCCCACTGCCCCGCTCTCTCCCCATAGCCCTGTATCAATCCCCAAACTAATCCCACTGCCCCGCTCTCTCCCCATAGTCCTGTATCAATCTCCAACCAATCCCACTGCCCCGCTCTCTCCCCATAGCCCTGTATCAATCCCCAAACTAATCCCACTGCCCCGCTCTCTCCCCATAGCCCTGTAACAATCCCCAAACTAATCCCACTGCCCCGCTCTCTCCCCATAGCCCTGTATCAATCCCCAAACTAATCCCACTGCCCCGCTCTCTCCCCATAGCCCTGTATCAATCCCCAAACTAATCCCACTGCCCCGCTCTCTCCCCATAGTCCTGTATCAATCCCCAAACTAATCCCACTGCCCCGCTCTCTCCCCATAGTCCTGTAACAATCCCCAAACTAATCCCACTGCCCCGCTCTCTCCCCATAGCCCTGTATCAATCCCCAAACTAATCCCACTGCCGCACTCTCTCCCCATAGTCCTGTATCAATCCCCAAACTAATCCCACTGCCCCGCTCTCTCCCCATAGCCCTGTATCAATCTCCAAACTAATCCCACTGCCCCGCTCTCTCCCCATAGTCTTGTATCAATCCCCAAACTAATCCCACTGCCCCGCTCTCTCCTCATAGTCCTGTATCAATCCCCAAACTAATCTCACTGCCCCGCTCTCTCCCCATAGTCCTGTATCAATCCCCAAACTAATCTCACTGCCCCGCTCTCTCCCCATAGCCCGGTATCAATCCCCAAACTAATCCCACTGTCCCGCTCTCTCCCCATAGTCCTGTATCAATCCCCAAACTAATCTCACTGCCCCGCTCTCTCCCCATAGCCCTGTATCAATCCCCAAACTAATCCCACTGTCCCGCTCTCTCCCCATAGCCCTGTATCAATCCCCAAACTAATCCCACTGCCCCGCTCTCTCCCCATAGTCCTGTATCAAACCCCAAACTAATCCCACTGCCCCGCTCTCTCCCCATAGTCCTGTATCAATCCCCAAATTAATCCCACTGCCCCGCTCTCTCCCCATAGCCCTGTATCAATCTCCAAACTAATCCCACTGCCCCGCTCTCTCCCCATAGTCCTGTATCAATCTCCAAACTAATCCCACTGCCCCGCTCTCTCCCCATAGCCCTGTATCAATCCCCAAACTAATCCCACTGTCCCGCTCTCTCCCCATCGCCCTGTATCAATCGCCAAACTAACCCCACTGCCCCGCTCTCTCCCCATAGTCCTGTATCAATCCCCAAACTAATCCCACTGCCCCGCTCTCTCCCCATAGCCCTGTATCAATCCCCAAACTAATCCCACTGCCCCGCTCTCTCCCCATAGTCCTGTATCAATCCCCAAACTAATCCCACTGCCCCACACTCTCCCCATAGCCCTGTATCAATCCTCAAACTAATCCCACTGCCCCGCTCTCTCCCCATAGCCCTGTATCAATCCTCAAACTAATCCCACTGCCCCGCTCTCTCCCCATAGTCCTGTATCAATCACCAAACTAATCCCACTGCCCCGCTCTCTCCCCATAGCCCTGTATCAATCCTCAAACTAATCCCACTGCCTCGCTCTCTCCCCATAGCCCTGTTTCAATCCCCAAACTAATCCCACTGCCCCGCTCTCTCCCCATAGTCCTGTATCAATCCCCAAACTAATCCCACTGCCCCGCTCTCTCCCCATAGTCCTGTAACAATCCCCAAACTAATCCCACTGCCCCGCTCTCTCCCCATAGCCCTGTATCAATCCGCAAACTAATCCCACTGCCGCACTCTCTCCCCATAGCCCTGTATCAATCTCCAAACTAATCCCACTGCCCCGCTCTCTCCCCATAGCCCAGTATCAATCCGCAAACTAATCCCACTGCCGCACTCTCTCCCCATAGTCCTGTATCAATCTCCAAACTAATCCCACTGCCCCGCTCTCTCCCCATAGTCCTGTATCAATCTCCAAACTAATCCCACTGCCCCGCTCTCTCCCCATAGTCCTGTATCAATCCCGAAACTAATCCCACTGCCCCGCTCGCTCCCCATAGCCCTGTATCAATCCCCAAACTAATCCCACTGCCCCGCTCTCTCCCCATAGCCCTGTATCAATCCCCAAACTAATCCCACTGCCCCGCTCTCTCCCCATAGTCCTGTATCAATCTCCAACCAATCCCACTGCCCCGCTCTCTCCCCATAGCCCTGTATCAATCTCCAAACTAATCCCACTGCCCCGCTCTCTCCCCATAGTCCTGTATCAATCTCCAAACTAATCCCACTGCCCCGCTCTCTCCCCATAGTCCTGTATCAATCCCCAAACTAATCCCACTGCCCCGCTCTCTCCCCATAGTCCTGTAACAATCCACAAACTAATCCCACTGCCCCGCTCTCTCCCCATAGCCCTGTATCAATCCGCAAACTAATCCCACTGCCGCACTCTCTCCCCATAGTCCTGTATCAATCTCCAAACTAATCCCACTGCCGCGCTCTCTCCCCATAGCCCTGTATCAATCTCCAAACTAATCCCACTGCCCCGCTCTCTCCCCATAGTCCTGTATCAATCTCCAAACTAATCCCACTGCCGCGCTCTCTCCCCATAGTCCTGTATCAATCTCCAAACTAATCCCAGTGCCCCGCTCTCTCCCCATAGTCCTGTATCAATCCCCAAACTAATCCCACTGCCGCACTCTCTCCCCATAGTCCTGTATCAATCTCCAAACTAATCCCACTGCCGCGCTCTCTCCCCATAGTCCTGTATCAATCTCCAAACTAATCCCACTGCCCTGCTCTCTCCCCATAGCCCTGTATCAAACCCCAAACTAATCCCACTGCCCCGCTCTCTCCCCATAGTCTTGTATCAATCCCCAAACTAATCCCACTGCCCCACTCTCTCCCCATAGTCCTGTATCAAACCCCAAACTAACCCCACTGCCCCGCTCTCTCCCCATAGTCCTGTATCAATCCCCAAACTAATGCCACTGCCCCGCTCTCACCCCATAGTCCTGTATCAATCTCCAAACTAATCCCACTGCCCCGCTCTCTCACCATAATCCTGTATCAATCCCCAAACTAATCCCACTGCCCCGCTCTCTCCCCCTGGTCCTGTATCAATCCCCAAACTAATCCCACTGCCCCGCTCTCTCCCCATAGTCCTGTATCAATCCTCAAACTAATCCCACCTTCCCGCTCTCTCCCCATAGTCCTGTATCAATCCCCAAACTAATCCCACTGCCCCGCTCTCTCCCCATAGCCCTGTATCAATCTTGAAACTAATCCCACTGCCCCGCTCTCTCCCCATAGCCCTGTATCAATCTCCAAACTAATCCCACTGCCCCGCTCTCTCCCCATAGCCCTGTATCAATCTTGAAACTAATCCCACTGCCCCACTCTCTCCCCATAATCCTATATCAATCGCAAACTAATCCCACTGCCCCGCTCTCTCCTCATAGTCCTGTATCAATCCCCAAACTAATCCCACTGCCCCGCTCTCTCCCCGTAGCCCTGTATCAATCCCCAAACTAATCCCACTGCCCCGCTCTCTCCCCATAGTCCTGTATCAATCCCCAAACTAATCCCACTGCCCCGCTCTCTCCCCATAGCCCTGTATCAATCCCCAAACTAATCCCACTGCCCCGCTCTCTCCCCATAGCCCTGTATCAATGCCCAAACTAATCCCACTGCCCCACTCTCTCCCCATAGTCCTGTATCAAACCCCAAACTAACCCCACTGCCCCGCTCTCTCCCCATAGTCCTGTATCAATCCCCAAACTAATCGCACTGCCCCGCTCTCTCCCCATAGTCCTGTGTCAATCCCCAAACTAATCCCACTGCCCCGCTCTCTCCCCATAGCCCTGTATCAATCTCGAAACCAATCCCACTGCCCCGCTCTCTCCCCATAATCCTGTAGCAATCGCAAACTAATCCCACTGCCCCGCTCTCTCCCCATAGCCCTGTATCTATCCCCAAACTAATCCCACTGTCCCGCTCTCTCCCCATAGCCCTGTATCAATCCCCAAACTAATCCCACTGCCCGCTCTCTCCCCATAGTCCTGTATCAATCCCCAAACTAATCCCACTGCCCCGCTCTCTCCCCATAGTCCTGTATCAATCTCCAAACTAATCCCACTGCCCCGCTCTGTATATCTATCCCTCTCTGTCTCTCTGAAGCTCTCCCAGAACCACAGTGACAATGCACACACCGATCTTCAGTCATCCATTTTACATTTGTTAATGGTCACCATTTTATGTTAACACTGGGAGATTGATTACAGAGAACGACTAC
Organism: Pristiophorus japonicus; assembly: GCF_044704955.1. NCBI lineage: Eukaryota > Metazoa > Chordata > Chondrichthyes > Pristiophoridae > Pristiophorus > Pristiophorus japonicus. The sequence goes on along the minus strand of NW_027251810.1, from coordinate 543,125 downwards.
TCTCGAATTTAACGTTAGCTGCTTAAAGGTGTACCTGCCCTGGGAGTGTTTGATGGGACAGTGTAGAGGGAGCTTTACTCTGTATCTAACCCCCTGTAACTGCCCTGGGAGTGTTTGATGGGACAGTGTAGAGGGAGCTTTACTCTGTATCTAACCCCCTGTACCTGCCCTGGGAGTGTTTGATGGGACAGTGTAGAGGGAGCTTTACTCTGTATCTAACCCCCTGTACCTGCCCTGGGAGTGTTTGATGGGACAGTGTAGAGGGAGCTTTACTCTATCTAACCCAATGCTGTACCTGCACTGGGAGTGTTTGATGGGACAGTGTAGAGGGAGCTTTACTCTGTATCGAACCCCCTGTACCTGCCCTGGGAGTGTTTGATGGGACAGTGTGGAGGGAGATTAAATGCCCAACTCTCTCTGTCCCTCTCAGTTTCTCTCTATCAGTCTCTCTCTCTCTGTCTGTTCCTCTCTCTCTCTCTCGCTCTCTGTTCCGGGTCCCTGTCTCTCTCCCTCTCTGTATCTCTGTCCCTTTCTCTCTCTCGCTCTCTCTTTCAGTCTCCCTGTCTCTCTCCCTCTCTGTATCTCTGTTCCTCTCGCTCTCTCGCTCTCTGTCAGTCTCTCTGTCTCCCTCTCTCCATCTTGCTCCCTCACTCTCTCCCTCGCTCCCAATTTCTATCCATCTATCTCTCTTTCACTTTTTCCTCTGTCTGTGCTGCTGTCCATTTCCGATCTCTCTCTTTCTTTCCCTTTTCTGTAACACGCTCTCTCTATCCCAAATTCTCTCACTGCTTCTCCCTGTCCACCTCTCTTTTTCTCTCTCCCTGTCTCTCATTCCCATTCTGATGTTTCCTTGATTGAAAAGTACCCTGACATATTGCAGCCTGACTGTTTAAACCCACAGCAAGAAATCACATTTCTGGGACATTTTTGATTTGCTAACCATCCAATTGTGGCTTGGAATGTGTGGGTTAAATCTCGTTTCTCCATCTGAAAACTGTGAGTGTTTCAGATTGAGCAGTATATGGGATCAAAGGCTGATTCAGACAATGCTGCTTTGTGGAACGGTGTGATATCTTCACAGGGCAGGACATGGAGAAGTTTTGTTGGTTTGAATAAGGTGTAAATACGATTGTGTCGCCCCCTCACAGATACACAGGATTGAAGCTGTTTACCATCAATGCCCTGAAAGAATGAAATGGTTCAACAAGGTGTGACTGACTTCAAACTCTTCAAACACATGAAGGACCCGGAGACTGGGACCAACACAAAGCCCCGAGCCCAGGCAGGCAAACCAGGTTTGATCACAGATCACCCAGACACGTGTCCTGGTGTAAAATGGTCACCATACATCTCATGTAAAATGGGTGCTCAATTTCACCCAAACTAATCCCACTGTCCCGCTCTCTGCCCATAGTCCTGTATCAATCCGCAAACTAATCCCACTGCCCCGCTCTCTCCCCATAGTCCTGTATCAATCCGCAAACTAATCCCACTGTCCCGCTCTCTCCCCATAGTCCTGTATCAATCCCCAAACTAATCCCACTGCCCCGCTCTCTACCCATAGTCCTGTATCAATCCCCAAACTAATCCCACTGCCCCGCTCTCTCCCCATAGTCCTGTATCAATCCCCAAACTAATCCCACTGCCCCGCTCTCTCCCCATAGTCCTGTATCAATCTCCAAACTAATCCCACTGCCCCCCTCTCTCCCCATAGTCCTGTATCAATCCCCAAACTAATCCCACTGCCCCGCTCTCTCCCCATAGTCCTGTATCAATCCCCAAACTAATCCCACTGCCCCGCTCTCTCCCCATAGTCCTGTATCAATCTCCAAACTAATCCCACTGCCCCGCTCCCTCCCCATAGTCCTGTATCAATCCCCAAACTAATCCCACTGCCCCGCTCTCTCCCTTTCGTCCTGTATCAATCCCCAAACTAATCCCACTGCCCCGCTCTCTCCCCATAGTCCTGTATCAATCCCCAAACTAATCCCACTGTCCCGCTCTCTCCCCATAGTCCTGTATCAATCCCCAAACTAATCCCACTACCCCGCTCTCTCCCCATAATGCTGTATCAATCCCCAAACTAATCCCACTGCCCCGCTCTCTCCCCATAGCCCTGTATCAATCCCCAAACTAATCCCACTGCCCCGCTCTCTCCCCATAGTCCTGTATCAATCCCTAAACTAATCCCACTGCCCCGCTCTCTCCTCATAGTCCTGTATCAATCCCCAAACTAATCCCACTGCCCCGCTCTCTCCCCATAGTCCTGTATCAATCCCCAAACTAATCCCACTGTCCCGCTCTCTCCCCATACCCCTGTACCAATCCCCAAACTAATCCCAGTGCCCCGCTCTCTCCCCATAGTCCTGTATCAATCCCCAAACTAATCCCACTGTCCCACTCTCTCCCCATAGTCCTGTATCAATCCCCAAACTAATCCCACTGCCCCGCTCTCTCCCCATAGTCCTGTATCAATCCCCAAACTAATCCCACTGCCCCGCTCTCTCCCCATAGTCCTGTATCAATCCCCAAACTAATCCCACTGTCCCACTCTCTCCCCATAGTCCTGTATCAATCCCCAAACTAATCCCACTACCCCGCTCTCTCCCCATAGTCCTCTATCAATCCCCAAACTAATCCCACTGCCTCGCTCTCTCCCCATAGTCCTGTATCAATCCCAGAATCGATACAGAAAGTGAGACAGACAGAGAGAGAGAGACACACACACACACATTCTCTTTCTCCCTCTCGCTCTCTCTCACTGTCTATCTCTCTGTCTCTCTCACTCTCTCTGTTCCTCTCTTTCACTCTGTCCCTCTCTCTGTCTCGCCCTATTTCTGTCTCTCTCTCTTTCTCTCTCTCTGTCTCTCTCTCTCACGCTGTATCTCTCTTTCTCGCTCTTTCTCTCTTTCTGTCCCTCTCTCTGTTCCTCTCGCTCTCTCTCTCTTTCTCTCCCTCTCTCTTTCCCTCTCTCTGTCCTTCTCCCTATCTCCCTCTCTCTCTCTGTGCCTCTCTCTCTCTCTGTCCTACAGTCTCTATCTCTCTGTCTCTCTCTCTCTCTTTCTCCGTTTCTTGCTCTCTCTCTCTGGCTCTCTGTCTCTCTCGCTCACTCATTTTCTCTCTCTCTCTCTGTCTCTCTCTGTCTCTCTCTCTCTGTCTCTCTCTCTCTCTCTCTTTATCTGTTTCTCGCTCTCTCTCTCTCTCTCTCTGTCTCTCTCTCTCTCTGTGTCTCTGAGTTTCTCTCTCTGTCTCTCTCCTGTCTCTTTCCATCTTTCTCTCTCTCGCTCTGTCTCTCTGTCTCTCTCTCTATTTCTCTCTCTCACTGTCTCTCTCACTCTCTCTCTCGATCTATCTGTCTCTCTTTCTGTCGTCTCTCTCTCTCTGTCCCTCTCTCCCTATCTCTCTCTATCCCCCTTTCTCTCTGTCTGTTTCACTCAACCTCTCTCTGACACTCTCTGTCTCTCTCTGTCTCTCAGTCACACTCACTCTCTCTGTCTCTCTCTCTGCCTCGTTCTCTCGCTCTGTCTCTCTCTCTGACTTGTTCTCTCTGTCTCTCTCTCTCGCTCTGTCTTTCTCCTTCTCTCTCTGTCTCTCTCTCTCGCTCTGTCTCTCTCCTTCTCTCTCTCTCTGTCTCATTCCCTCTCTGTCTCTCTCTTCATATCTCTCTCTATCCCTCTCTCCCACTCTCTTGTCTCTTTCCATCTCTCTCTGTCTCTCTATCTGTCTGTCTCGCTCTCTTTCTCTGTCTCTGTCACTCTCTCTCTCTCCCTCTCTCTGTCCCTCTCTCTGTGTTTCTCTCTCTGTCTCTCTCCCTCTCTCTCTCCTGTCTCTTTCCATCTCTCTCTCATTCTATCTCCCTCTCTCTTTCTCTCTCTCTGTCTCTCTCTCTCTGACAGCCTCGCTCTGTCTCTCTCTCTCTCTATCTGTTTCTATCTCTCTGTCTCTCGCTCTCTTTCTCTCTCCCTCTATCTCTGTCTCCCTCTCTCTCTCTCCTGTTTCTTTCCATCTCTTGCTCTCTCTTTCTTTCTCTCTGTCCCCCCCATGCTCTCTCTCCCTCTGTCTCTCTATCTCTCTCTGTCTTTCTCTCTGTCTGTCTCTCTCTCTCTCTGTCTCATTCACTCCCTATCTCTCTCTCTCTGTCTCTCTGTCTCTCTCTCTCTCTGTCTCTCTCTCTATCCCTCTCTCTATCCCTCTCTCTCACTCCCTCTCTCTCTCTCTCTGTCTCTCTCTCTCTGTGTCTCTGAGTTTCTCTCTGTCTCTCTGTATCTCTCTCCTGTCTCTTTCCATCTCTTTCTCTCTCTCGGTTTCTCTTTCTCTCTCACTGTCTCTCTCTCTCTGTCCCTCCCTCTGTTCCCCGCTCTCTCTCTCTGTCTCTCTCACTATTTCTGTCTCTCTCTCTCTCTCACTCTCCCTATCTCTCTCTATCCCTCTCTCACTGTCTGTCTGTCTCTCTCCCCCTCTCTCTGACACTCTCTGCCTCTCTCTCTCTCTCTGTCACACTCACTCTCTCTGTCTCTCTCTCTCTCTCTGTCTTTCTTTCTCTCTCTGACTCTCTCTGTCTCTCTCTCTCTCTCTCTCCCTTTCTGTCTCTCACTCTGTGTGTGTGTCTCGCTCTCTCTCTCTGACCCTCTCTGTCTCTCTGTCTCTCTCTCTCTGACTCTATCTGTCTCTCTCTCTCTCTTCCTCTCTGTCTCTCTCTCAGTCTCTCTCTCCCTGTCTAAGTGTCTCTCCCTCTCTGTCTCTCTCTGTATGTCTATCAATCCCGAAACTAATCCCACTGCCCCGCTCTCTCCCCATAGTCCTGTATCAATCCCCAAACTAATCCCACTGCCCCGCTCTCTCCCCATAGTCCTGTATCAATCCCCAAACTAATCCCACTGCCCCGCTCTCTCCCCATAGTCCTGTATCAATCCCCAAACTATTCCCACTGCCCCGCTCTCTCCCTATAGTCCTGTATCAATCCCCAAACTAATCCCACTGCCCCGCTCTCTCCCCATAGCCCTGTATCAATCCGCAAACTAATCCCACTGCCGCACTCTCTCCCCATAGCCCTGTATCAATCTCCAAACTAATCCCACTGCCCCGCTCTCTCCCCATAGTCCTGTATCAATCCCCAAACTAATCCCACTGCCCCGCTCTCTCCCCATAGTCCTGTATCAATCCCCAAACTAATCCCACTGCCCCGCTCTCTCCCCATAGCCCTGTATCAATCCGCAAACTAATCCCACTGCCGCACTCTCTCCCCATAGCCCTGTATCAATCTCCAAACTAATCCCACTGCCCCGCTCTCTCCCCATAGTCCTGTATCAATCTCCAAACTAATCCCACTGCCCCGCTCTCTCCCCATAGTCCTGTATCAATCCCCAAACTAATCCAACTGCCCCGCTCTCTCCCCATAGCCCTGTATCAATCCCCAAACTAATCCCACTGCCCCGGTCTCTCCTCATAGCCCTGTATCAATCCCCAAACTAATCCCACTGCCCCGCTCTCTCCCCATAGCCCTGTATCAATCCCCAAACTAATCCCACTGCCCCGCTACCTCCCCATAGTCCTGTATCAATCCCCAAACTAATCCCACTGCCCCGCTCTCTCCGCATAGCCCTGCATCAATCCCCAAACTAATCCCACTGCCCCGCTCTCTCCCCACAGTCCTCTATCAATCCCCAAACTAATCACACTGCCCCGCTCACTCCCGATAATCCTGTAGCAATCGCAAACTAATCCCACTGCCCCGCTCTCTCCCCATAGCCCTGTATCAATCCCCAAACTAATCCCACTGCCCCGCTCTCTCCCCATAGACCTCTATCAATCCCGAAACTAATCCCACTGCCCCGCTGTCTCCCCTTAGCCCTGTATCAATCCCCAAACTAATCCCACTGCCCCGATCTCTCCCCATAGTCCTGTATCAAACCCCAAACTAATCCCACTGCCCCGCTCTCTCCCCATAGTCCTGTATCAATCCCCAAACTAATCCCACTGCCCCACTCTCTCCCCATAGTCCTGTATCAATCCGCAAACTAATCCCACTGCCCCGCTCTCTCCCCATAGTCCTGTATCAATCTCCAAACTAATCCCACTGCCCCGCTCTCTCCCCATAGTCCTGTATCAATCTCCAAACTAATCCCACTGCCCCGCTCTCTCCCCATAGTCCTGTATCAATCCCGAAACTAATCACACTGCCCCGCTCACTCCCCATAGCCCTGTATCAATCCCCAAACTAATCCCACTGCCCCGCTCTCTCCCCATAGCCCTGTAACAATCTCCAAACTAATCCCACTGCCCCGCTCTCTCCCCATAGCCCTGTATCAATCCCCAAACTAATCCCACTGCCCCGCTCTCTCCCCATAGTCCTGTATCAATCTCCAACCAATCCCACTGCCCCGCTCTCTCCCCATAGCCCTGTATCAATCCCCAAACTAATCCCACTGCCCCGCTCTCTCCCCATAGCCCTGTAACAATCCCCAAACTAATCCCACTGCCCCGCTCTCTCCCCATAGCCCTGTATCAATCCCCAAACTAATCCCACTGCCCCGCTCTCTCCCCATAGCCCTGTATCAATCCCCAAACTAATCCCACTGCCCCGCTCTCTCCCCATAGTCCTGTATCAATCCCCAAACTAATCCCACTGCCCCGCTCTCTCCCCATAGTCCTGTAACAATCCCCAAACTAATCCCACTGCCCCGCTCTCTCCCCATAGCCCTGTATCAATCCCCAAACTAATCCCACTGCCGCACTCTCTCCCCATAGTCCTGTATCAATCCCCAAACTAATCCCACTGCCCCGCTCTCTCCCCATAGCCCTGTATCAATCTCCAAACTAATCCCACTGCCCCGCTCTCTCCCCATAGTCTTGTATCAATCCCCAAACTAATCCCACTGCCCCGCTCTCTCCTCATAGTCCTGTATCAATCCCCAAACTAATCTCACTGCCCCGCTCTCTCCCCATAGTCCTGTATCAATCCCCAAACTAATCCCACTGTCCCGCTCTCTCCCCATAGCCCTGTATCAATCCCCAAACTAATCCCACTGCCCCGCTCTCTCCCCATAGTCCTGTATCAAACCCCAAACTAATCCCACTGCCCCGCTCTCTCCCCATAGCCCTGTATCAATCTCCAAACTAATCCCACTGCCCCGCTCTCTCCCCATAGTCCTGTATCAATCTCCAAACTAATCCCACTGCCCCGCTCTCTCCCCATAGCCCTGTATCAATCCCCAAACTAATCCCACTGTCCCGCTCTCTCCCCATCGCCCTGTATCAATCGCCAAACTAACCCCACTGCCCCGCTCTCTCCCCATAGTCCTGTATCAATCCCCAAACTAATCCCACTGCCCCGCTCTCTCCCCATAGCCCTGTATCAATCCCCAAACTAATCCCACTGCCCCGCTCTCTCCCCATAGTCCTGTATCAATCCCCAAACTAATCCCACTGCCCCACACTCTCCCCATAGCCCTGTATCAATCCTCAAACTAATCCCACTGCCCCGCTCTCTCCCCATAGCCCTGTATCAATCCTCAAACTAATCCCACTGCCCCGCTCTCTCCCCATAGTCCTGTATCAATCACCAAACTAATCCCACTGCCCCGCTCTCTCCCCATAGCCCTGTATCAATCCTCAAACTAATCCCACTGCCTCGCTCTCTCCCCATAGCCCTGTTTCAATCCCCAAACTAATCCCACTGCCCCGCTCTCTCCCCATAGTCCTGTATCAATCCCCAAACTAATCCCACTGCCCCGCTCTCTCCCCATAGTCCTGTAACAATCCCCAAACTAATCCCACTGCCCCGCTCTCTCCCCATAGCCCTGTATCAATCCGCAAACTAATCCCACTGCCGCACTCTCTCCCCATAGCCCTGTATCAATCTCCAAACTAATCCCACTGCCCCGCTCTCTCCCCATAGCCCAGTATCAATCCGCAAACTAATCCCACTGCCGCACTCTCTCCCCATAGTCCTGTATCAATCTCCAAACTAATCCCACTGCCCCGCTCTCTCCCCATAGTCCTGTATCAATCTCCAAACTAATCCCACTGCCCCGCTCTCTCCCCATAGTCCTGTATCAATCCCGAAACTAATCCCACTGCCCCGCTCGCTCCCCATAGCCCTGTATCAATCCCCAAACTAATCCCACTGCCCCGCTCTCTCCCCATAGCCCTGTATCAATCCCCAAACTAATCCCACTGCCCCGCTCTCTCCCCATAGTCCTGTATCAATCTCCAACCAATCCCACTGCCCCGCTCTCTCCCCATAGCCCTGTATCAATCTCCAAACTAATCCCACTGCCCCGCTCTCTCCCCATAGTCCTGTATCAATCTCCAAACTAATCCCACTGCCCCGCTCTCTCCCCATAGTCCTGTATCAATCCCCAAACTAATCCCACTGCCCCGCTCTCTCCCCATAGTCCTGTAACAATCCACAAACTAATCCCACTGCCCCGCTCTCTCCCCATAGCCCTGTATCAATCCGCAAACTAATCCCACTGCCGCACTCTCTCCCCATAGTCCTGTATCAATCTCCAAACTAATCCCACTGCCGCGCTCTCTCCCCATAGCCCTGTATCAATCTCCAAACTAATCCCACTGCCCCGCTCTCTCCCCATAGTCCTGTATCAATCTCCAAACTAATCCCACTGCCGCGCTCTCTCCCCATAGTCCTGTATCAATCTCCAAACTAATCCCAGTGCCCCGCTCTCTCCCCATAGTCCTGTATCAATCCCCAAACTAATCCCACTGCCGCACTCTCTCCCCATAGTCCTGTATCAATCTCCAAACTAATCCCACTGCCGCGCTCTCTCCCCATAGTCCTGTATCAATCTCCAAACTAATCCCACTGCCCTGCTCTCTCCCCATAGCCCTGTATCAAACCCCAAACTAATCCCACTGCCCCGCTCTCTCCCCATAGTCTTGTATCAATCCCCAAACTAATCCCACTGCCCCACTCTCTCCCCATAGTCCTGTATCAAACCCCAAACTAACCCCACTGCCCCGCTCTCTCCCCATAGTCCTGTATCAATCCCCAAACTAATGCCACTGCCCCGCTCTCACCCCATAGTCCTGTATCAATCTCCAAACTAATCCCACTGCCCCGCTCTCTCACCATAATCCTGTATCAATCCCCAAACTAATCCCACTGCCCCGCTCTCTCCCCCTGGTCCTGTATCAATCCCCAAACTAATCCCACTGCCCCGCTCTCTCCCCATAGTCCTGTATCAATCCTCAAACTAATCCCACCTTCCCGCTCTCTCCCCATAGTCCTGTATCAATCCCCAAACTAATCCCACTGCCCCGCTCTCTCCCCATAGCCCTGTATCAATCTTGAAACTAATCCCACTGCCCCGCTCTCTCCCCATAGCCCTGTATCAATCTCCAAACTAATCCCACTGCCCCGCTCTCTCCCCATAGCCCTGTATCAATCTTGAAACTAATCCCACTGCCCCACTCTCTCCCCATAATCCTATATCAATCGCAAACTAATCCCACTGCCCCGCTCTCTCCTCATAGTCCTGTATCAATCCCCAAACTAATCCCACTGCCCCGCTCTCTCCCCGTAGCCCTGTATCAATCCCCAAACTAATCCCACTGCCCCGCTCTCTCCCCATAGTCCTGTATCAATCCCCAAACTAATCCCACTGCCCCGCTCTCTCCCCATAGCCCTGTATCAATCCCCAAACTAATCCCACTGCCCCGCTCTCTCCCCATAGCCCTGTATCAATGCCCAAACTAATCCCACTGCCCCACTCTCTCCCCATAGTCCTGTATCAAACCCCAAACTAACCCCACTGCCCCGCTCTCTCCCCATAGTCCTGTATCAATCCCCAAACTAATCGCACTGCCCCGCTCTCTCCCCATAGTCCTGTGTCAATCCCCAAACTAATCCCACTGCCCCGCTCTCTCCCCATAGCCCTGTATCAATCTCGAAACCAATCCCACTGCCCCGCTCTCTCCCCATAATCCTGTAGCAATCGCAAACTAATCCCACTGCCCCGCTCTCTCCCCATAGCCCTGTATCTATCCCCAAACTAATCCCACTGTCCCGCTCTCTCCCCATAGCCCTGTATCAATCCCCAAACTAATCCCACTGCCCGCTCTCTCCCCATAGTCCTGTATCAATCCCCAAACTAATCCCACTGCCCCGCTCTCTCCCCATAGTCCTGTATCAATCTCCAAACTAATCCCACTGCCCCGCTCTGTATATCTATCCCTCTCTGTCTCTCTGAAGCTCTCCCAGAACCACAGTGACAATGCACACACCGATCTTCAGTCATCCATTTTACATTTGTTAATGGTCACCATTTTATGTTAACACTGGGAGATTGATTACAGAGAACGACTACTCTCGAATTTAACGTTAGCTGCTTAAAGGTGTACCTGCCCTGGGAGTGTTTGATGGGACAGTGTAGAGGGAGCTTTACTCTGTATCTAACCCCCTGTAACTGCCCTGGGAGTGTTTGATGGGACAGTGTAGAGGGAGCTTTACTCTGTATCTAACCCCCTGTACCTGCCCTGGGAGTGTTTGATGGGACAGTGTAGAGGGAGCTTTACTCTGTATCTAACCCCCTGTACCTGCCCTGGGAGTGTTTGATGGGACAGTGTAGAGGGAGCTTTACTCTATCTAACCCAATGCTGTACCTGCACTGGGAGTGTTTGATGGGACAGTGTAGAGGGAGCTTTACTCTGTATCGAACCCCCTGTACCTGCCCTGGGAGTGTTTGATGGGACAGTGTGGAGGGAGATTAAATGCCCAACTCTCTCTGTCCCTCTCAGTTTCTCTCTATCAGTCTCTCTCTCTCTGTCTGTTCCTCTCTCTCTCTCTCGCTCTCTGTTCCGGGTCCCTGTCTCTCTCCCTCTCTGTATCTCTGTCCCTTTCTCTCTCTCGCTCTCTCTTTCAGTCTCCCTGTCTCTCTCCCTCTCTGTATCTCTGTTCCTCTCGCTCTCTCGCTCTCTGTCAGTCTCTCTGTCTCCCTCTCTCCATCTTGCTCCCTCACTCTCTCCCTCGCTCCCAATTTCTATCCATCTATCTCTCTTTCACTTTTTCCTCTGTCTGTGCTGCTGTCCATTTCCGATCTCTCTCTTTCTTTCCCTTTTCTGTAACACGCTCTCTCTATCCCAAATTCTCTCACTGCTTCTCCCTGTCCACCTCTCTTTTTCTCTCTCCCTGTCTCTCATTCCCATTCTGATGTTTCCTTGATTGAAAAGTACCCTGACATATTGCAGCCTGACTGTTTAAACCCACAGCAAGAAATCACATTTCTGGGACATTTTTGATTTGCTAACCATCCAATTGTGGCTTGGAATGTGTGGGTTAAATCTCGTTTCTCCATCTGAAAACTGTGAGTGTTTCAGATTGAGCAGTATATGGGATCAAAGGCTGATTCAGACAATGCTGCTTTGTGGAACGGTGTGATATCTTCACAGGGCAGGACATGGAGAAGTTTTGTTGGTTTGAATAAGGTGTAAATACGATTGTGTCGCCCCCTCACAGATACACAGGATTGAAGCTGTTTACCATCAATGCCCTGAAAGAATGAAATGGTTCAACAAGGTGTGACTGACTTCAAACTCTTCAAACACATGAAGGACCCGGAGACTGGGACCAATACACAAAGCCCCGAGCCCAGGCAGGCAAACCAGGTTTGATCACAGATCACCCAGACACGTGTCCTGGTGTAAAATGGTCACCATACATCTCATGTAAAATGGGTGCTCAATTTCACCCAAACTAATCCCACTGTCCCGCTCTCTGCCCATAGTCCTGTATCAATCCGCAAACTAATCCCACTGCCCCGCTCTCTCCCCATAGTCCTGTATCAATCCGCAAACTAATCCCACTGTCCCGCTCTCTCCCCATAGTCCTGTATCAATCCCCAAACTAATCCCACTGCCCCGCTCTCTACCCATAGTCCTGTATCAATCCCCAAACTAATCCCACTGCCCCGCTCTCTCCCCATAGTCCTGTATCAATCCCCAAACTAATCCCACTGCCCCGCTCTCTCCCCATAGTCCTGTATCAATCTCCAAACTAATCCCACTGCCCCCCTCTCTCCCCATAGTCCTGTATCAATCCCCAAACTAATCCCACTGCCCCGCTCTCTCCCCATAGTCCTGTATCAATCCCCAAACTAATCCCACTGCCCCGCTCTCTCCCCATAGTCCTGTATCAATCTCCAAACTAATCCCACTGCCCCGCTCCCTCCCCATAGTCCTGTATCAATCCCCAAACTAATCCCACTGCCCCGCTCTCTCCCTTTCGTCCTGTATCAATCCCCAAACTAATCCCACTGCCCCGCTCTCTCCCCATAGTCCTGTATCAATCCCCAAACTAATCCCACTGTCCCGCTCTCTCCCCATAGTCCTGTATCAATCCCCAAACTAATCCCACTACCCCGCTCTCTCCCCATAATGCTGTATCAATCCCCAAACTAATCCCACTGCCCCGCTCTCTCCCCATAGCCCTGTATCAATCCCCAAACTAATCCCACTGCCCCGCTCTCTCCCCATAGTCCTGTATCAATCCCTAAACTAATCCCACTGCCCCGCTCTCTCCTCATAGTCCTGTATCAATCCCCAAACTAATCCCACTGCCCCGCTCTCTCCCCATAGTCCTGTATCAATCCCCAAACTAATCCCACTGTCCCGCTCTCTCCCCATACCCCTGTACCAATCCCCAAACTAATCCCAGTGCCCCGCTCTCTCCCCATAGTCCTGTATCAATCCCCAAACTAATCCCACTGTCCCACTCTCTCCCCATAGTCCTGTATCAATCCCCAAACTAATCCCACTGCCCCGCTCTCTCCCCATAGTCCTGTATCAATCCCCAAACTAATCCCACTGCCCCGCTCTCTCCCCATAGTCCTGTATCAATCCCCAAACTAATCCCACTGTCCCACTCTCTCCCCATAGTCCTGTATCAATCCCCAAACTAATCCCACTACCCCGCTCTCTCCCCATAGTCCTCTATCAATCCCCAAACTAATCCCACTGCCTCGCTCTCTCCCCATAGTCCTGTATCAATCCCAGAATCGATACAGAAAGTGAGACAGACAGAGAGAGAGAGACACACACACACACATTCTCTTTCTCCCTCTCGCTCTCTCTCACTGTCTATCTCTCTGTCTCTCTCACTCTCTCTGTTCCTCTCTTTCACTCTGTCCCTCTCTCTGTCTCGCCCTATTTCTGTCTCTCTCTCTTTCTCTCTCTCTGTCTCTCTCTCTCACGCTGTATCTCTCTTTCTCGCTCTTTCTCTCTTTCTGTCCCTCTCTCTGTTCCTCTCGCTCTCTCTCTCTTTCTTCTCCTCTCTCTTTCCCTCTCTCTGTCCTTCTCCCTATCTCCCTCTCTCTCTCTGTGCCTCTCTCTCTCTCTGTCCTACAGTCTCTATCTCTCTGTCTCTCTCTCTCTCTTTCTCCGTTTCTTGCTCTCTCTCTCTGGCTCTCTGTCTCTCTCGCTCACTCATTTTCTCTCTCTCTCTCTGTCTCTCTCTGTCTCTCTCTCTCTGTCTCTCTCTCTCTCTCTCTTTATCTGTTTCTCGCTCTCTCTCTCTCTCTCTCTCTGTCTCTCTCTCTCTCTGTGTCTCTGAGTTTCTCTCTCTGTCTCTCTCCTGTCTCTTTCCATCTTTCTCTCTCTCGCTCTGTCTCTCTGTCTCTCTCTCTATTTCTCTCTCTCACTGTCTCTCTCACTCTCTCTCTCGATCTATCTGTCTCTCTTTCTGTCGTCTCTCTCTCTCTGTCCCTCTCTCCCTATCTCTCTCTATCCCCCTTTCTCTCTGTCTGTTTCACTCAACCTCTCTCTGACACTCTCTGTCTCTCTCTGTCTCTCAGTCACACTCACTCTCTCTGTCTCTCTCTCTGCCTCGTTCTCTCGCTCTGTCTCTCTCTCTGACTTGTTCTCTCTGTCTCTCTCTCTCGCTCTGTCTTTCTCCTTCTCTCTCTGTCTCTCTCTCTCGCTCTGTCTCTCTCCTTCTCTCTCTCTCTGTCTCATTCCCTCTCTGTCTCTCTCTTCATATCTCTCTCTATCCCTCTCTCCCACTCTCTTGTCTCTTTCCATCTCTCTCTGTCTCTCTATCTGTCTGTCTCGCTCTCTTTCTCTGTCTCTGTCACTCTCTCTCTCTCCCTCTCTCTGTCCCTCTCTCTGTGTTTCTCTCTCTGTCTCTCTCCCTCTCTCTCTCCTGTCTCTTTCCATCTCTCTCTCATTCTATCTCCCTCTCTCTTTCTCTCTCTCTGTCTCTCTCTCTCTGACAGCCTCGCTCTGTCTCTCTCTCTCTCTATCTGTTTCTATCTCTCTGTCTCTCGCTCTCTTTCTCTCTCCCTCTATCTCTGTCTCCCTCTCTCTCTCTCCTGTTTCTTTCCATCTCTTGCTCTCTCTTTCTTTCTCTCTGTCCCCCCCATGCTCTCTCTCCCTCTGTCTCTCTATCTCTCTCTGTCTTTCTCTCTGTCTGTCTCTCTCTCTCTCTGTCTCATTCACTCCCTATCTCTCTCTCTCTGTCTCTCTGTCTCTCTCTCTCTCTGTCTCTCTCTCTATCCCTCTCTCTATCCCTCTCTCTCACTCCCTCTCTCTCTCTCTCTGTCTCTCTCTCTCTGTGTCTCTGAGTTTCTCTCTGTCTCTCTGTATCTCTCTCCTGTCTCTTTCCATCTCTTTCTCTCTCTCGGTTTCTCTTTCTCTCTCACTGTCTCTCTCTCTCTGTCCCTCCCTCTGTTCCCCGCTCTCTCTCTCTGTCTCTCTCACTATTTCTGTCTCTCTCTCTCTCTCACTCTCCCTATCTCTCTCTATCCCTCTCTCACTGTCTGTCTGTCTCTCTCCCCCTCTCTCTGACACTCTCTGCCTCTCTCTCTCTCTCTGTCACACTCACTCTCTCTGTCTCTCTCTCTCTCTCTGTCTTTCTTTCTCTCTCTGACTCTCTCTGTCTCTCTCTCTCTCTCTCTCCCTTTCTGTCTCTCACTCTGTGTGTGTGTCTCGCTCTCTCTCTCTGACCCTCTCTGTCTCTCTGTCTCTCTCTCTCTGACTCTATCTGTCTCTCTCTCTCTCTTCCTCTCTGTCTCTCTCTCAGTCTCTCTCTCCCTGTCTAAGTGTCTCTCCCTCTCTGTCTCTCTCTGTATGTCTATCAATCCCGAAACTAATCCCACTGCCCCGCTCTCTCCCCATAGTCCTGTATCAATCCCCAAACTAATCCCACTGCCCCGCTCTCTCCCCATAGTCCTGTATCAATCCCCAAACTAATCCCACTGCCCCGCTCTCTCCCCATAGTCCTGTATCAATCCCCAAACTATTCCCACTGCCCCGCTCTCTCCCTATAGTCCTGTATCAATCCCCAAACTAATCCCACTGCCCCGCTCTCTCCCCATAGCCCTGTATCAATCCCCAAACTAATCCCACTGCCCCACTCTCTCGCCATAGTCCTGTATCAATCCCCAAACTAATCCCACTGACCCGCTCTCTCCCCATAGTCCTGTATCAATCCCCAAACTAATCCCACTGCCCCGCTCTCTCCCCATAGCCCTGTATCAATCCCCAAACTAATCCCACTGCCCCGCTCTCTCCCCATAGCCCTGTATCAATCCCCAAACTAATCCCACTGCCCCGCTCTCTCCCCATAGTCCTGTATCAATCCCCAAACTAATCCCACTGCCCCGCTCTCTCACCATAGTCCTGTATCAATCCCCAAACTAATCCCACTGCCCCGCTCTCTCCCCATAGTCCTGTATCAATCCCCAAACTAATCCCACTGCCCCGCTCTCTCCCCATAGTCTTGTATCAATCCCCAAACTAATCCCACTGACCCGCTCTCTCCCCATACTCCTGTATCAATCCCAGAATCGATACAGAAAGTGAGACAGAGAGAGAGAGAGAGACACACACACACACACTCTCTCTCTCCCTCTCGCTCTCTCTCACTGTCTCTCTCTCTGTCTCACTCACTCTCTCTGTTCCTCTCTTTCACTCTGTCCCTCTCTCTGTCTCGCCCTATTTCTGTCTCTCTCTCTCTCTCTCTCTGTCTCTCTCTCTCACTGTGTATCTCTCTTTCTCGCTCTTTCTCTCTCTCTGTCCCTCTCTCTGTTCCTCTCGCTCTCACTCTCTCTCTCCCTCTCTCTTTCCCTCTCTCTGTCCTTCTACCTATCTCCCTCTCTCTCTCTGTGCCTCTCTCTCTCTCTGTCCTACAATCTCTATCTCTCTGTCTCTCTCTCTCTCTCTCTCTTTCCCTGTGTTTCTCTCTCTCTTTCTGTCTCTCTCCCTCTTTCTCCCTATCCCTCTCTCTCTCTATCCCCCTCTCTCTCTATCCCTCTCTTTCTCTCTCTGTCTCTCTCTCCTGCATTTTTCCATCTCTCTCTCTCTCTGTCCCTCTCTCTGTCTCCCTCTCTATATATATATATATATAACTCTCTGTCTCTATCTCTCTCTATCTCTCTCAGTCTCTCATTTTCTCACTCTCTGTCTATCTCTCTCTGTCTCTAACTCTCTGTCTCTCTGTCTCTCTCTCTCTCTTTCTCCGTTTCTTGCTCTCTCTCTCTGTCTCCATCACTCACTCATTTTCTCTCTCTCTGTCTGTCTCTCTCTGTCTCTATCTCTCTCTCTCTTTATCTGTCTCTCTCTCTCTCTCTCTGTCTCTCTCTCTCTCTGTGTCTCTGAGTTTCTCTCTCTGTCTCTCTCCTGTCTCTTTCCATCTTTCTCTCTCTCGCTCTGTCTCTCTCTCTATCTCTCTCTCACTGTCTCTCTCACTCTCTCTCTCTATCTATCTGTCTCTCTTTCTGTCGTCTCTCTCTCTCTGTCCCTCTCTCCCTATCTCTCTCTATCCCCCTTTCTCTCTGTCTGTTTCACTCTACCTCTCTCTGACACTCTCTGTCTCTCTCTGTCTCTCAGTCACACTCACTCTCTCTGTCTCTCTCTCTGCCTCGTTCTCTCGCTCTGTCTCTCTCTCTGACTTGTTCTCTCTGTCTCTCTCTCTCTCGCTCTGTCTTTCTCCTTCTCTCTCTGTCTCTCTCTCTCGCTCTGTCTCTCTCCTCTCTCTCTCTGTCTCATTCCCTCTCTGTCTCTCTCTTCCTATCTCTCTCTATCCCTCTCTCCCACTCTCCTGTCTCTTTCCATCTCTCTCTTTCTCCCTGTCTTTCTATCTGTCTGTCTCTCTCTCTTTCTCTGTCTCTGTCACTCTCTCTCTCTCGCTCTCTCTGTCCCTCTCTCTGTGTTTCTCTCTCTGTCTCTCTCCCTCTCTCTCTCCTGTCTCTTTCCATCTCTCTCTCATTCTATCTCCCTCTCTCTTTCTCTTTCTCTGTCTCTCTCTCTCTGGCAGCCTCGCTCTGTCTCTCTCTCTCTCTATCTGTTTCTATCTCTCTGTCTCTCGCTCACTTTCTCTCTCTCTCTATCTCTGTCTCTCTATCTGTCTCTCTCTCTCTGTTTCTCCCTCTCTCTCTCTCTGTCTCTCTCCCTCTCTCTGTGTTTCTCCCTCTCTTTCTCTGTCTCTCCCCCTCTCTCAACATCCGTCTCTCTTCCTATCCCTCTCTCTCTCTATCACTCTCGCTCTCTGTCTCCCTCTCTCTCTCTCTTCTGTTTCGTTCCATCTCTTGCTCTCTCTTTTATTCTCTCTGTCCCCCCCACGCTCTCTCTCTCTCTGTCTCTCTCTCTGACGCTCTATCTCTCTCTGTCTTTTTCTCCGTCCCTCTCTCTCTCTGTCTCTCTCTCTCTCTGTCTCATTCACTCCCTATCTCTCTCTCTCTGTCTCGATGTCTCTCTCTCTCTCTGTCTCTCTCTCTATCCCTCTCTCTCTATCCCTCTCTCTCTATCCCTCTCTGTCTCTCTGTCTCTCTCTCTCTCTGTCTCTCTCTCTCTGTGTCTCCGAGTTTCTCTCTGTCTCTCTGTATCTCTCTCCTGTCTCCTTTCATCTCTTTCTCTCTCTCGGTCTCTCTTTCTCTCTCACTGTCTCTCTCTCTCTGTCCCTCCCTCTGTTCCCCGCTCTCTCTCTCTGTCTCTCTCACTATTTCTGTCTCTCTCTCTCTCTCACTCTCCCTATCTCTCTCTATCCCTCTCTCTCTGTCTGTCTGTCTCTCTCCCCCTCTCTCTGACACTCTCTGCCTATCTCTCTCTCTCTGTCACACTCACTCTCTCTGTCTCTCTCTCTCTCTCCCTCTCTGTATTTTGTTTTCTCTCTG
>NW_027251810.1:510000-520000 GCF_044704955.1 Pristiophorus japonicus | reverse complement strand
TCTGTCTTTCTTTCTCTCTCTGACTCGCTCTGTCTCTCTCTCTCTCTCTCTCTCCCTTTCTGTCTCTCACTCTGTGTGTGTGTCTCGCTCTCTCTCTCTGACCCTCTCTGTCTCTCTCTCTCTCTTCCTCTCTGTCCCTCTCTCAGTCTCTCTCTCCCTGTCTAAGTGTCTCTCCCTCTCTGTCTCTCTCTGTATGTCTATCAATCCCTAAACTAATCCCACTGCCCCGCTCTCTCCCT
Source organism: Pristiophorus japonicus (assembly GCF_044704955.1). NCBI lineage: Eukaryota > Metazoa > Chordata > Chondrichthyes > Pristiophoridae > Pristiophorus > Pristiophorus japonicus. The sequence continues at coordinate 519,761 of NW_027251810.1, read as the reverse complement.
ATAGTCCTGTATCAATCCCCAAACTAATCCCACTGCCCCGCTCTCTCCCCATAGTCCTGTATCAATCCCCAAACTAATCCCACTGCCCCGCTCTCTCCCCATAGTCCTGTATCAATCCCCAAACTAATCCCACTGCCCCGCTCTCTCCCCATAGTCCTGTATCAATCACCAAACTAATCCCACTGCCCCGCTCTCTTCCCATAGCCCTGTATCAATCCCCAAACTAATCCCACTGCCCCGCTCTCTCCCCATAGTCCTGTATCAATCCCCAAACTATTCCCACTGCCCCGCTCTCTCCCCATAGTCCTGTATCAATCCCCAAACTAATCCCACTGACCCGCTCTCTCCCCATAGTCCTGTATCAATCCCCAAACTAATCCCACTGCCCCGCTCTCTTCCCATAGTCCTGTATCAATCCCCAAACTAATCCCACTGCCCCGCTCTCTCCCCATAGTCCTGTATCAATCCCCAAACTAATCCCACTGCCCCGCTCTCTCCCCATAGTCCTGTATCAATCCCCAAACTAATCCCACTGACCCGCTCTCTCCCCATAGTCCTGTATCAATCCCCAAACTAATCCCACTGCCCCGCTCTCTCCCCATAGTCCTGTATCAATCTCCAAACTAATCCCACTGCCCCGCTCTCTCCCCATAGTCCTGTATCAATCCCAGAATCGATACAGAAAGTGAGACAGACAGAGAGAGAGAGAGAGAGACACACACACACACTCTCTCTCTCCCTCTCGCTCTCTCTCACTGTCTCTCTCTCTGTCTCTCTCACTCTCTCTGTTCCTCTCTTTCACTGTGTCCCTCTCTCTGTCTCGCCCTATTTGTGACTCTCTATCTCTCTCTCTGTCTCTCTCTCTCACTCTGTATCTCTCTTTCTCGCTCTTTCTCTCTCTCTGTCCCTCTCTCTGTTCCTCTCGCTCTCTCTCTCTCTCTCTCCCTCTCTCTTTCCCTCTCTCTGTCCTTCTACCTATCTCCCTCTCTCTCTCTGTGCCTCTCTCTCTCTCTGTCCTACAATCTCTATCTCTCTGTCTCTCTCTCTCACTCTGTATCTCTCTTTCTCGCTCTTTCTCTCTCTCTGTCCCTCTCCCTGTTCCTCTCGCTCTCTCTCTCTCTCTCTCCCTCTCTCTTTTCCTCTCTCTGTCCTTCTACCTATCTCCCTCTATCTCTCTGTGCCTCTCTCTCTGTCCTACAATCTCTATCTCTCTGTCTCTCTCTCTCTCTCTCTCTCTTTCCCTGTGTTTCTCTCTCTCTTTCTGTCTCTCTCCCTCTTTCTCCCTATCCCTCTCTCTCTCTATCCCCCTCTCTCTCTATCCCTCTCTTTCTCTTTCTCTCTTTCTCTCTCTGTCTCTCTCTCCTGCATTTTTCCATCACTCTCTCTCTCTGTCCCTCTCTCTGTCTCCCTCTCTGTCTCTATCTCTCTCTCTCTCACTCTCTCATTTTCTCACTCTCTGTCTATCTCTCTCTGTCTCTAACTCTCTGTCTCTCTCTCTCTCTCTCTCTCTTTCTCCATTTCTTGCTCTTTCTCTCTGTCTCTCTGTCTCTCTCACTCACTCATTTTCTCTCTCTCTGTCTGTCTCTCTCTGTCTCTATCTCTCTGTCTCTCTCTCTTTCTCTCTTTATCTGTTTCTCGCTCTCTCTCTCTCTCTCTCTCTCTGTCTGTCTCTCTCTCTCTCTGTGTCTCTGAGTTTCTCTCTCTGTCTCTCTCCTGTCTCTTTCCATCTTTCTCTCTCTCGCTCTGTCTCTCTCTCTATCTCTCTCTCACTGTCTCTCTCACTCTCTCTCTCTATCTATCTGTCTCTCTTTCTGTCGTCTCTCTCTCTCTGTCCCTCTCTCCCTATCTCTCTCTATCCCTCTTTCTCTCTGTCTGTTTCACTCTACCTCTCTCTGACACTCTCTGTCTCTCAGTCGCAATCACTCTCTCTGTCTCTCTCTCTGCCTCGTTCTCTCGCTCTGTCTCTCTCTCTCTGACTTGTTCTCTCTGTCTCTCTCTCTCTCGCTCTGTCTTTCTCCTTCTCTCTCTGTCTCTCTCTCTCGCTCTGTCTCTCTCCTTCTCTCTCTCTCTGTCTCACTCCCTCTCTGTCTCTCTCTTCCGATCTCTCTCCATCCCTTTCTCCCACTCTCCTGTCTCTTTCCATCTCTCTCTGTCTCTTTATCTGTCTGTCTCTCTCTCTTTCTCTGTCTCTGTCACTCTCTCTCTCTCCCTCTCTCTGTCCCTCTCTCTGTGTTTCTCTCTCTGTCTCTCTCCCTCTCTCTCTCCTGTCTCTTTCCATCTCTTTCTCTCTCTCGGTCTCTCTTTCTCTCTCACTGTCTCTCTCTCTCTGTCCCTCCCTCTGTTCCCCGCTCTCTCTCTCTGTCTCTCTCATTATTTCTGTCTCTCTCTCTCTCTCACTCTCCCTATCTCTCTCTATCCCTCTCTCTCTGTCTGTCTGTCTCTCTCCCCCTCTCTCTGACACTCTCTGCCTCTCTCTCTCTCTCTGTCACACTCACTCTCTCTGTCTCTCTCTCTCTCTCCCTCTCTGTCTTTCGTTCTCTCTCTGACTCTCTGTCTCTCTCTCTCTCTCTCCCTTTCTGTCTCTCACTCTCTGTGTGTGTCTCGCTCTCTCTCTCTGACCCTCTCTGTCTCTCTGTCTCTCTCTCTCTGACTCTATCTGTCTCTCTCTCTCTCTTCCTCTCTGTCTCTCTCTCAGTCTCTCTCTCCCTGTCTAAGTGTCTCTCCCTCTCTGTCTCTCTCTGTCTGTATGTCTATCAATCCCTAAACTAATCCCACTGCCCTGCTCTCTCCCCATAGCCCTGCATCAATCCCTAAACTAATCCCACTGCCCCGCTCTCTCCCCATAGTCCTGTATCAATCCCCAAACTAATCCCACTGCCCCGCTCTCTCTCCATAGTCCTGTATCATTCCCCAAACTAATCCCACTGCCCCGCTCTCTCCCCATAGTCCTGTATCAATCCCCAAACTAATCCCACTGCCCCGCTCTCTCCCCATAGTCCTGTATCAATCCCCAAACTAATCCCACTGCCCCGCTCTCTCCCCATAGTCCTGTATCAATCCCCAAACTAATCCCACTGCCCCGCTCTCTCCCCATAGTCCTGTATCAATCCCCAAACTAATCCCACTGCCCCGCTCTCTCCCCATAGTCCTGTATCAATCCCCAAACTAATCCCACTGCCCCGCTCTCTCCCCATAGTCCTGTATCAATCCCCAAACTAATCCCACTGCCCCGCTCTCTCCCCATCGTCCTGTATCAATCCCCAAACTAATCCCACTGCCCCGCTCTCTCCCCATAGTCCTGTATCAATCCCCAAACTAATCCCACTGCCCCGCTCTCTCCCCATAGTCCTGTATCAATCCCAGAATCGATACAGAAAGTGAGACAGACAGAGAGAGAGAGAGACACACATACACACACTCTCTCTCTCCCTCTCACTCTCTCTCACTGTCTCTCTCTCTGTCTCTCTCACTCTCCCTCTCTCTGTTCCTCTCTTTCACTCTGTCCCTCTCTCTGTCTCGCCCTATTTCTGTCTCAATCTCTGTCTCTCTCTGTCTCTCTCTCTCACTCTGTATCTCTCTTTCTCGCTCTTTCTCTCTCTCTGTCCCTCTCTCTGTTACTCTCGAACTCTCTCTCTCTCTTTCCCTCTCTCTGTCCTTCTCCCTATCTCCCTCTCTCTCTCTGTGCCTCTCTCTCTCTGTCCTACAATCTCTATCTCTCTGTCTCTCTCTCTCTCTCTCTCTCTCTTTCCCTGTGTTTCTCTCTTTCTTTCTGTCTCTCTCCCTCTTTCTCCCTATCCCTCTCTCTCTCTATTCCCCTCTCTCTCTATCCCTCTCTTTCTCTCTCTGTCTCTCTCTCCTGCATTTTTCCATCTCTCTCTCTCTCTGTCCCTCTACCTCCCTCCCTCTCTCTATATGTATATATAACTCTCTGTCTCTATCTCTCTCTCTCTCTATCTCTCTCACTCTCTCATTTTCTCACTCTCTGTCTATCTCTCTCTGTCTCTAACTCTCTGTCTCTCTGTCTCTCTCTCTCTCTTTCTCCGTTTCTTGCTCTCTCTCTCTGTCACTCTGTCTCTCTCACTCACTCATTTTCTCTCTGTCTGTCTCTCTCTGTCTCTCTCTCTCTCTCTCTCTTCATCTGTTTCTCGCTCTCTCTCTCTGTCTCTCTCTGTCTCTCTCTCTCTCTCTCTGTGTCTCTGAGTTTCTCTCTCTGTCTCTCCCCTGTCTCTTTCCATCTTTCTCTCTCTCGCTCTGTCTCTCTGTCTCTCTCTCTATCTTTCTCTCTCACTGTCTCTCTCACTCTCTCTCTCTATCTATCTGTCTCTCTTTCTGTCGTCTCTCTCTCTCTGTCCCTCTCTCCCTCTCTCTCTCTATCCCCCTTTTTCTCTGTCTGTTTCACTCTACCTCTCTCTGACACTCTCTGTCTCTCTCTGTCTCTCAGTCACACTCACTCTCTCTGTCTCTCTCTCTCGCTCTGTCTTTCTCCTTCTCTCTCTGTCACTCTCTCTCGCTCTCTCTCTCCTTCTCTCTCTCTCTGTCTCACTCCCGCTCTGTCTCTCTCTTCCTATCTCTCTCTATCCCTCTCTCCCACTCTCCTGTCTCTTTCCATTTCTCTCTTTCTCTCTGTCTCTCCATCTGTCTGTCTCTCTCTCTTTCTCTGTCTCTGTCACTCTCTCTCTCTCCCTCTCTCTGTCCCTCTCTCTGTGTTTCTCTCTCTGTCTCTCTCCCTCTCTCTCTCCTGTCTCTTTCCATCTCTCTCTCATTCTATCTCCCTCTCTCTTTCTCTCTCTCTGTCTCTCTCTCTCTCTGACAGCCTCGCTCTGTCTCTCTCTCTCTCTCTATCTGTTTCTATCTCTCTGTCTCTCGCTTTCTTTCTCTCCCTCTCTATCTCTGTCTCTCTATCTGTCTCTCTCTCTCTGTCTCTCTCCCTCTCTCTGTGTTTCTCCCTCTCTTTCTCTATCTCTCCCCCTCTCTCAACATCCGTCTCTCTTCCTATCCCTCTCTCTCTCTCTCCTGTTTCGTTCCATCTCTTGCTCTCTCTTTTTTCTCTCTGTCCCCCCCACGCTCTCCCTCTCTCTGTCTCTCTCTCTGACTCTCTATCTCTCTCTGTCTTTTTCTCCGTCCCTCTCTCTCTCTGTCTCTCTCTCTCTCTGTCTCATTCACTCCCTATCTCTCTCTCTCTGTCTCTTTCTCTCTGTCTCTCTCTCTATCCCTCTCTCTCACTCCCTCTCTCTCTCTCTGTCTCTCTCTCTCTGTGTTTCCGAGTTTCTCTCTGTCTCTCTGTATCTCTCTCCTGTCTCTTTTCATCTCTTTCTCTCTCTCGGTCTCTCTTTCTCTCTCACTGTCTCTCTCTCTCTGTCCCTCCCTCTGTTCCCCGCTCTCTCTCTCTGTCTCTCTCACTATTTCTGTCTCTCTCTCTCTCTCACTCTCCCTATCTCTCTCTATCCCTCTCTCTCTGTCTGTCTGTCTCTCTCCCCCTCTCTCTGACAATCTCTGCCTCTCTCTCTCTCTCTGTCACACTCACTCTCTCTGTCTCTCTCTCTCTCTCCCTCTCTGTCTTTTGTTCTCTCTCTGACTCTCTCTGTCTCTCTCTCTCTCCCTTTCTGTCTCTCACTCTCTGTGTGTGTCTCGCTCTCTCTCTCTGACCCTCTCTGTCTCTCTGTCTCTCTCTCTCTGACTCTATCTGTCTCTCTCTCTCTCTTCCTCTCTGTCTCTCTCTCAGTCTCTCTCTCCCTGTCTAAGTGTCTCTCCCTCTCTGTCTCTCTCTGTCTGTATGTCTATCAATCCCTAAACTAATCCCACTGCCCTGCTCTCTCCCCATAGCCCTGCATCAATCCCTAAACTAATCCCAATGCCCCGCTCTCTCCCCATAGCCCTGTATCATTCCCCAAAATAATCCCACTGCCTCACTCTCTCCCCATAGTCCTGTATCAATCCCCAAACTAATCCCACTGCCCCGCTCTCTCCCCATAGTCCTGTATCAAACCCCAAACTAATCCCACTGCCCCGCTCTCTCCCCATAGTCCTGTATCAATCCTCAAACTAATCCCACTGCCCCACTCTCTCCCCATAGTCCTGTATCAATCCCCAAACTAATCCCACTGCCTCACTCTCCCCCCATAGTCCTGTATCAATCCCCAAACTAATCCCACTGCCCCGCTCTCTCCCCATAGTCCTGTATCAATCCCCAAACTAATCCCACTGCCCCGCGCTCTCCTCATAGTCCTGTATCAATCCCCAAACTAATCCCACTGCCCCGCTCTCTCCCCATAGTCCTGTATCAATCCCCAAACTAATCCCACTGTCCCGCTCTCTCCCCATAGTCCTGTATCAATCCCCAAACTAATCCCACTGTCCCGCTCTCTCCCCATCGTCCTGTATCAATCCCCAAACTAATCCCACTGCCCCGCTCTCTCCCCATAGTCCTGTATCAATCCCCAAACTAATCCCACTGCCCCGCTCTCTCCCCATAGCCCTGTATCAATCCCCAAACTAATCCCACTGCCCCGCTCTCTCCTCATAGTCCTGTATCAACCCCAAACTAATCCCACTGCCCCGCTCTCTCCTCATAGTCCTGTATCAATCTCCAAACTAATCCCACTGCCCTGCTCTCTCCCCATAGTCCTGTATCAATCCCCAATCTAATCCCACTGCCCCGCTCTCTCCCCATAGTCCTGTATCAATCTCCAAACTAATCCCACTGCCCCGCTCTCTCCCCATAGTCCTGTATCAATCCCCAAACTAATCCCACTACCCCGCTCACTCCCCATAGTCCTGTATCAATCTCGAAACTAATCCCACTGCCCTGCTCTCTCCCCATAGTCCTGTATCAATCCTCAAACTAATCCCACTGCCCCGCTCTCTTCCCATAGTCCTGTATCAATCCCCAAACTAATCCCACTGCCCCTCTCTCTCCCCATAGTCCTGTATCAATCCCCAAACTAATCCCACTACCCCGCTCACTCCCCATAGTCCTGTATCTATCTCCAAACTAATCCCTCTGCCCCGCTCTCTCCCCATAGTCCTGTATCAATCTCCAAACTAATCCCACTGCCCCGCTCTCTCCCCATCGTCCTGTATCAATCCCCAAACTAATCCCACTGCCCAGCTCTCTCCCCATAGTCCTCTATCAATCCCCAAACTAATCCCACTGCCCCCCTGTCTCCCCACAGTCCTGTATCAATCCCCAAACTAATCCCACTGCCCCGCTCTCTCCCCATAGTCCTGTATCAATCCCCAAACTAATCCCACTGCCCCGCTCTCTCCCCATAGTCCTGTATCAATCCCCAAACTAATCCCACTGCCCTGCTCTCTCCTCATAGTCCTGTATCAATCCCCAAACTAATCCCACTGCCCCGCTCTCTCCCCATAGTCCTGTATCAATCCCCAAACTAATCCCACTGCCCCGCTCTCTCCCCATAGCCCTGTATCAATCCCCAAACTAATCCCACTGCCCCGCTCTCTCCCCATAGTCCTGTATCAATCCCCAAACTAATCCCACTGCCCCGCTCTCTCCCCATAGTCCTGTATCAATCCCCAAACTAATCCCACTGCCCTGCTCTCTCCCCATAGTCCTGTATCAATCCCCAAACTAATCCCACTGCCCCGCTCTCTCCCCATAGTACTGTATCAATCCCCAAACTAATCCCACTGCCCCGCTCTCTCCCCATAGTCCTGTATCAATCCCCAAACTAATCCCACTGCCCCGCTCTCTCCCCATAGTCCTGTATCAATCCCCAAACAAGCTCTCTCTCTGTCTCTCTCAGTCTCTCTCTCTCTCTATCTCTTTCACTCTCTATATATCTCTCTGTCTCTATCTGTTTCTAGCTCACGTCTCTCTCTCTCTCTCCCTCACTCGCTCTGTCTTCCTCTTTTCCTCTCCCTCTCTGTGTCACTCTCTCCATCTCTCTGTCTTTCTCTGTCTTCCAGTCTGTCTCACTCTCTCTGTCTCTCTCTCGTTCTCCCTCTCTCCCTCTCTTTCTTCTCCCTCTCTGTCTCTCTCTCTCTCTCTCCCTCTGTGTCTCTCTCTCTGTCTTACTGTCTCTCCCTGTCTTTCTCTGTCTAGCTCCCTATCGCTCTCTCTCTCCGTCTCTGTTTCTCTCTCGCTCTATCTTTCCCTCTCTCTCTGCCTCCTTCTCCCTCTTGCTCTCTCTCTCTCTCTCTCTGTATCTCTTCCTGTCTTTATCTCTGTCTTTCCCTCTCTCTCTATCAATCTCTGTCTCTCTCTGACTATCTCTCTATCTCTCTCTTTATCTCTCTCTGTGTTTCTATCTCTCTGTCTCAATTTCTGTGTTTCTCTCTCTCTATTTTTTCTCTCTATCTCTCTGTCTTTGTCTCTCATTCTCTGTCTCTCTCCAATCTCTCTCTCTCGCTCTCTCTCTCACTCTTTCTCTCTGTCTTGCTCTCTGTCTCTTTCTCTCTCTCTCCCTGTCTCTCTGACTCTCTCTGTCTCCCTCTCTCTCTGACTCTCCGTCTCTCTCTGTCTCGCTCTCTCTCTGACTCTCGCTGTCTCTCTCTCTCTCTCTGACTCTCTCTGTCTCTCTCTCACTCTCTTGTCACTCTCTATCTCTCTCTTTCTCTCTCTCCCTCTCTGTCTGTCTCTCTCTCTCTCTCTCACTCTCTCTCTCTCTGTCTCTCTTTCTATGTCTCTTTCTTTGTCTCTCTCTCTCTGTCTCTCCCTCTCTGTCTTTGACTCTCTCTGTCTCTCTCTCTCTCTCTGACTCTCTCTCAGACTCTCTCTGACTCTCTCTGTCTCTCTCTCTGACTCTCTCTCTCAATCTCTCTCTTTCTCCCTCTCTGTCTCGCTCTCTCACTATCTCTCTCTCCCTGTCTCTGTCTCTCTCTCTCTGTCTCTCCCTCTCTCTCTTTGACTCTCTCTGTCTCTCTCTCTCTCTCTGACTCTCTCTTTCTCTCTCTCTCTCTCTCTGACTCTCTCCATCCATCTCTCTATCTCTCTCTCTCTATCCTTCTCTCTGTCTCTCTCGCTCTCTCTCTGTCCCTCTGAAGCTCTCCCAGAACCACAGTGACAATGCACACACCGATCTTCAGTCATCCATTTTACATTTGTTAATGGTCACCATTTGATGTTAACACTGGGAGATTGATTACAGAGACCGACTGCTCTCTAATTTAACGTTAGCTGCTTAAAGGTGTACCTGCCCTGGGAGTGTTTGATGGACAGTGTCGAGGGAGCTTTACTCTGTATCTAACCCCCTGTACCTGCTCTGGGAGTGTTTGATGGGACAGTGTAGAGGGAGCTTTACTCTGTATCTAACCCCCTGTACCTGCCCTGGGAGTGTTTGATGGGACAGTGTAGAGGGAGCTTTACTCTGTATCTAACCCCCTGTACCTGCCCTGGGAGTGTTTGATGGGACAGTGTAGAGGGAGCTTTACTCTGTATCTAACCCCCTGTACCTGCCCTGGGAGTGTTTGATGGGACAGTGTAGAGAGAGCTTTACTCTGTATCTAACCCCCTGTACCTGCCCTGGGAGTGTTTGATGGGACAGTGTAGAGGGAGCTTTACTCTGTATCTAACCCCCTGTACCTGCCCTGGGAGTGTTTGATGGGGCAGTGTAGAGGGAGCTTTACTCTGTATCTAACCCCCTGTACCTGCCCTGGGAGTGTTTGATGGGACAGTGCAGAGGGAGCTTTACTCTGTATCTAACCCCCTGTACCTGCCCTGGGAGTGTTTGATGGGACAGTGCAGAGGGAGCTTTACTCTGTATCTAACCCCGTGCTGTACCTGCCCTGGGAGTGTTTGA
>NW_027251810.1:500000-505000 GCF_044704955.1 Pristiophorus japonicus | reverse complement strand
TCACACTCACTCTCTCTGTCTCTCTCTCTCGCTCTGTCTTTCTCCTTCTCTCTCTGTCTCTCTCTCTCGCTCTGTCTCTCTCCTTCTCTCTCTCTCTCTGTCTCACTCCCTCTCTGTCTCTCTCTTCCTATCTCTCTCTATCCCTCTCTCCCACTCTCCTGTCTCTTTCCATCTCTCTCTTTCTCTCTGTCTCTCTATCTGTCTGTCTCTCTCTCTTTCTCTGTCTCTGTCACTCTCTCTCTCTCCCTCTCTCTGTGTTTCTCTCTCTGTCTCTCTCCCTCTCTCTCTCCTGTCTCTTTCCATCTCTCTCTCATTCTATCTCCCTCTCTCTTTCTCTCTCTCTGTCTCTCTCTCTCTGACAGCCTCGCTCTGTCTCTCTCTCTCTCTATCTGGTTCTATCTCTCTGTCTCTCGCTCTCTTTCTCTCTCTCTCTATCACTGTCTCTCTATCTGTCTCTCTCTCTCAGTTTCTCCCTCTTTCCCTCTCTGTCTCTCTCCCTCTCTCTGTGTTTCTCCCTCTCTTTCTCTGTCTCCCCCCTCTCTCAACATCCGTCTCTCTTCCTATCCCTCTCTCTCTCTATCACTCTCGCTCTCTGTCTCCCTCTCTCTCTCTCCTGTTTCTTTCCATCTCTTGCTCTCTCTTTCTTTCTCTCTGTCCCCCCCACGCTCTCTCTCTCTCTGTCTCTCTCTCTCTCTGTCTTTTTCTCTGTCTGTCTCTCTCTCTCTCTCTCTCTGTCTGTCTCTATCTCTCTCTCTCTGTCTATCTGTCTCTCTTTCTTTCACTCTCTCTCTCTGTGTCTTTCGCTCTCTCTCTCTGTCTTTCTCTCTGTCTCTGGCTCTCTCTCCCTCTCTCTCTCTCTCTCCTCTCTCTCCGTCTCGCTGTCTGTCTGGCTGTCTCCCTCTCTCTTTCTCTCTCTCGCTCTCTGTCTCTCTCTCTCTCTCTCTCTGTCTCTATCTCTCTCCCTCTGTCTATCTGTCTCTCTTTCTTTCGCTCTCTGTGTCTTTCGCTCTCTCTCTCTGTCTTTCTCTCAGTCTCTGGATCTCTCTCTCTCTCACTCTGTTTCTCTCAATGTATTTCTCGCTGTCTTTATCTCCGTCTTTCCCTCTCTATGAATCTCCCTCTCTGTCTCTCTGTCTCTCTCTCTCTCTCTGTCTCTGTCTCTCTCTCCTCTGTCTCTCTCATTCTGTCTGTCTCTCTTTCTCTCTTTGCCTCTGTCTCTGTCTCCGTCTCTCTCTTTCTCTGTCTCTCTCTCTCTCTCTCTCTCTCTGTTTGTCTCGCTCTGCCTGTCTCTCTCTCTCTGTCTGTCTCTCTCTCTCTGCCTCTGTCTCTCTCACCCTCTATCTCTGAGTCTCTCTCTATCGCTCTCCGTCTCTCCGTCTCTCTCTGTCTCTCTCTCTCTGCATCTCTCTAAAAACTCTGCCTCTATCACTCTGTCTCTCTCGCTCCCTCTCTCTGTCTCTCTCGCTCTGTATTTTTCACTGTCTCTCTCTCACTCTCTATCTCTCTCCATCTGCTTATCTCTGACTCTCTCTCTCTCTCTCTCTCTCTCTGTCTCTCCCTGTGTATCCCTCTCTCTCTCGCTATCTGTCTCTGTCTTGCTCTCTCTCTTGCTCTCTCTGACTCTCTATCTCTCTCTAACTCTCTCTGTCTCTATTTCTCTCTCTCTCTCTCTCTCTCTCAGTCTCGCTCTGTTTTTCTCTCTCTGTCTCTCTCTCTGTCTCTCTCTCTCTCTCTCTGTCTCACTCTGTCTTTCTCGGTCTCCCTCTGTCTGTATCTCTCCCCCTATCTATATATCTCTGTCTCTAACTCTCTCTATCTGTCTCTGTCTCTCTCTCTCTGTCTGTTTCTTTCCCCCTCTCTCTCTGTCTCTCTCTCTATCTCTGTCTTTCTCTGTTTTCCCCTCACTCTCTCTCTGTCTCTGTCTCTTTCTCTCTGTCTCACTGTCTTTCTCTATCTTTCCCTCTCTCTCTCTCTCTCCCTCTCTCTCTTTCTGTCTCTGTTTCTTTCTCCACCTTTCCCTCTCTTTCTGTCTTTCTCTCTCACTCTGTCTCTCTCTGTCTCTCTCTCTCGCTCTGTATTTTTCTCTGTCTTTCTCTCTCTCGCTCTCTCACCTTCTCTCTTTGAGTCTCTCTATCTTGCTCCGTCTCTCCCTCTCTCTCTGTCTCTCTCTCTCTGCCTCTCTCTCTCTCTCTCTCTCTCGCTCTGTCACTCTATGTCTCTCTCTCTCACTCTCTCTCTCTCTCGAGCTCTGTATTTTTCTCTGTCTTTCTCTCTCGCTCCCTCACCTTCTCTCTCTGAGTCTCTCTCTATCTCGCTCTGTCTCTCCCTCTCTCCCTGTCTCTCTCTCTCTCTGTACCTCTCTATAATTCTGTCTCTCTTTCTCTCTCTCTGTCAGTCTGCCTATCTCTGTCTCTGTCTCTCTCTTTGTCTCTCTCTCTCTCTCTGTCTCTGTTTCACTCTCTCCCTGTCTCTATCTCTCTCTCTCACTCTCTCTCTCTTTCTGTCTCACTCTCCCCCTGTCTCTCTCTCGCTCTATATTTTTCTCTGTCTCTCTCTCTCTGTCTGCCTCTCCCTGTGTCTCTGTCTCTCTCTGGCTCTCTATCTCTCTCTCTCTCTCTGTCTGCCTATCTCTGTCCCTCTGTCTCTCTGGCTCTCTATCTCTCTATCTCGCTCTGTCTGCCTGTCTCTGTGTCTCTGTCTCTCTCTGGCTCTCTATCTCTCTACCTCTCTCTGTCTGCCTCTCTCTGTCTCTCTCTCCGACTGTCTCTCTCTGTCTCTCTGTCGCTCTCTGTCTCTTTCTCTCTCCCTCTGTGATTCTCCCTCTGTCTCTCGCTATCTCTCTCTATCTCTCTCTCGAACGCTCTCTTACTGTCTGTCTGTCTGTCTCTCTCTTTCTCTCTCTGTCTCTCTCTCTCTCTCTCTCCCTCTCTCTCTCTCTCTCCTCTCTCTCCGTCTCTCTGTCTGTCTGCCTGTCTCCCTCTCTCTTTCTCTCTCTCTCGTTCTCTGTCTCTCTCTCTCTCTCTCTCTGTCTGTCTCTATCTCTCTCTCTCTGTCTATCTGTCTCTCTTTCTTTCACTCTCTCTCTCTGTGTCTTTCGCTCTCTCTCTCTGTCTTTCTCTCTGTCTCTGGCTCTCTCTCCCTCTCTCTCTCTCTCTCTCCTCTCTCTCCGTCTCTCTGTCTGTCTGGCTGTCTCCCTCTCTCTTTCTCTCTCTGTCTCTCTCTCTCTCTCTCTCTGTCTCTATCTCTCTCCCTCTGTCTATCTGTCTCTCTTTCTTTCGCTCTCTGTGTCTTTCGCTCTCTCTCTCTGTCTTTCTCTCAGTCTCTGGATCTCTCTCTCTCTCACTCTGTTTCTCTCTCTATGTATTTCTCGCTGTCTTTATCTCCGTCTTTCCCTCTCTATGAATCTCCCTCTCTGTCTCTCTGTCTCTCTCTCTCCTCTGTCTCTCTCTGTCTCTCTCTCTCTCTCTCTCTCACTCTGTCTCTCTCTCTCTGTCTCTCTCACTCTGTCTCTCTTATTCTGTCTGTCTCTCTTTCTCTCTTTGCCTCTGTCTCTGTCTCCGTCTCTCTCTTTCTCTGTCTCTCTCTGTCTCTCTCTCTCTCTCCTCTGTCTCTCTCATTCTGTCTGTCTCTCTTTCTCTCTTTGCCTCTGTCTCTGTCTCCGTCTCTGTCTCTCTCTGTCTCTCTCTCTCTCTCTCTCTGTTTGTCTCGCTCTGCCTGTCTCTCTCTCTCTGTCTGTCTCTCTCTGACAGCCTCGCTCTGTCTCTCTCTCTCTCTATCTGGTTCTATCTCTCTGTCTCTCGCTCTCTTTCTCTCTCTCTCTATCACTGTCTCTCTATCTGTCTCTCTCTCTCAGTTTCTCCCTCTCTCCCTCTCTGTCTCTCTCCCTCTCTCTGTGTTTCTCCCTCTCTTTCTCTGTCTCCCCCCTCTCTCAACATCCGTCTCTCTTCCTATCCCTCTCTCTCTCTATCACTCTCGCTCTCTGTCTCCCTCTCTCTCTCTCCTGTTTCTTTCCATCTCTTGCTCTCTCTTTCTTTCTCTCTCTCTGTCCCCCCCACGCTCTCTCTCTCTCTGTCTCTCTCTCTCTCTGTCTTTCTCTCTGTCTGTCTCTCTCTCTCTCTCTCTCTGTCTGTCTCTATCTCTCTCTCTCTGTCTATCTGTCTCTCTTTCTTTCACTCTCTCTCTCTGTGTCTTTCGCTCTCTCTCTCTGTCTTTCTCTCTGTCTCTGGCTCTCTCTCCCTCTCTCTCTCTCTCTCCTCTCTCTCCGTCTCGCTGTCTGTCTGGCTGTCTCCCTCTCTCTTTCTCTCTCTCGCTCTCTGTCTCTCTCTCTCTCTCTCTCTGTCTCTATCTCTCTCCCTCTGTCTATCTGTCTCTCTTTCTTTCGCTCTCTGTGTCTTTCGCTCTCTCTCTCTGTCTTTCTCTCAGTCTCTGGATCTCTCTCTCTCTCACTCTGTTTCTCTCAATGTATTTCTCGCTGTCTTTATCTCCGTCTTTCCCTCTCTATGAATCTCTCTCTCTGTCTCTCTGTCTCTCTCTCTCTCTCTGTCTCTCTCTCTCTCTCCTCTGTCTCTCTCTCTCTCTCTCACTCTGTCTCCCTCACTCTGTCTCTCTTATTCTGTCTGTCTCTCTTTCTCTCTTTGCCTCTGTCTCTGTCTCCGTCTCTCTCTTTCTCTGTCTCTCTCTCTCTCTCTCTCTCTGTTTGTCTCGCTCTGTCTGTCTCTCTCTCTCTGTCTGTCTCTCTCTCTTCGTCTTTCTCTCTCTCTCTGCCTCTGTCTCTCTCACCCTCTCTCTCTGAGTCTCTCTCTATCGCTCTCCGTCTCTCCGTCTCTCTCTGTCTCTCTCTCTCTGCATCTCTCTAAAAACTCTGCCTCTATCACTCTGTCCCTCTCGCTCCCTCTCTCTGTCTCTCTCGCTCTGTATTTTTCACTGTCTCTCTCTCACTCTCTATCTCTCTCCATCTGCTTATCTCTGACTCTCTCTCTCTCTCTCTCTCTCTCTCTGTC